>NC_030685.2:88174920-88258909 GCF_000004195.4 Xenopus tropicalis
GAAATACTGGGGTCACTGTGCCATGAAATACCGGGGTCACTGCGCCATGAAATACTGGGGTCACTGTGCCATGAAATACTGGGGTCACTGTGCCATGAAATACTGGGGTCACTGTGCCATGAAATACTGGGGTCACTGTGCCATGAAATACTGGGGTCACTGTGCCATGAAATACCGGGGTCACTGCGCCATGCCATGAAATACTGGGGTCACTGCGCCATGAAATACTGGGGTCACTGCGCCATCTGTTCCAGCAGCAGTTTATGCCACATTTGCCCCTTCCCTGGGGCTGATGAGGGGGGCGACACGTATTTATGTTGCTAAGGGCACCCCAATATATACGACAGAATTACCTCGAATCCCTGCAGGCGCCCCAGGTTCATCATGTCGTTGCAGCGTTTCGGGACAAGGCACATTAGTTCCACGGCTTTCTGTGGCCCAAGAGAAAAGAACAGTCAGTGAAAGTAGCGCTGGGGGGTCCCGGGGGGGCAGATGGGGCAACATTACTGTACAGTGCGGTTTGTGCCACGGACTCAGATCCGCCGGTTCCACCAACGGCCTGTAATTAGGCAAATCCAACCCGGTGACTGTGGGTTTGGGCAGAACCCATAAATAGAAGCCAAACAGCTAAGAATAAGCCCCGCCCCCGGGGTATTTACAGTGCCCAGCGGTTTCTGCTCCCAAAATAACCACCACCGGCTCCAAACATCCCCCCCCCGGGGGCATTAACCCTGTGCAGAAGGCACAGAATGGGTTAAGTACATTTAGGATTAACCCTCGCCTTTCCCCTTGGGCAAATTAGCTCCGCCTCCTGCTTAGATCCTTCCCTATTGGCTGATTTGCATATCAAAACAAACAGTACTGTATTCTAGTCTGCGCAGGGGGCGGAGTCTAAGTGAGATATTAGCTGGCAGTTACACGGGGCACGAGTCCAACTGATTAGAGTCGTTAGGCACAGAGCAATATAACATGCAAACGAGCCTGTAATTAACAAATAAACATAATAATATGCGCAGCTCTCACTCCGAGAGGAGGAGCCAAATCTGAAGCTTCCGGAACCCCAAAACCCAAGTCTGTCCCGTTCTGTTGTTCCCACTGCTGGTTCTGACTCCTGAAATGAACCAGCCTCTCAAATAGAAAGGGTTAATTCCAGGGCCAAGTGTGAGAATATACTGCTCCATTCCCATTGGCTGCATATTAAGTGGGAGGAGCTATCATTCAAATCGAATGGTTCCGTGGGTCGTACCTCGATTTCTGAACACTCCAAACCCGCCTTCTGACTGTACTTAAGGAAGTCCTGAAACACAACGGAAAGGCAAGAGTTAACAGTCTGCTTATAGGGGGAGGGGCAAGTAGCCTGTCACTCAAGCAGTGGGTGGAGCTAGAAAATGTGGATGCTGATTTACAAGGGGAGGGGCAGGTAGCTTGTCACTCAAGCAGTGGGCAGGATGAGAAGACACTTATGGAAGCTTACAGGGGGTTGGGCAGGGTGTCTGTGATATATGAAGTAGGCGGGGCTTGATGACTGGTGATAGCTTATATGGGGAGGGGCAAGGAGTCTGTGATTCAAGCAGTGGGTGGGACTAGAACACTGATAGCAGGTTACAGGGGGAGGGGCAAGGAGTCTGTGACTCAAGCAGTGGGTGGGACTAGAACACTGATGGCAGCTTACAGGGGGAGGGGCAGGGAGTCTGTAACTCAAGCAGTGGGTGGGACTAGAACACTGATAGCAGGTTACAGGGGGAGGGGCAGGGAGTCTGTGACTCAAGCAGTGGGTGGGACTAGAACACTGATAGCAGGTTACAGGGGGAGGGGCAAGGAGTCTGTGACTCAAGCAGTGGGTGGGACTAGAACACTGATGGCAGCTTACAGGGGGAGGGGCAAGGAGTCTGTAACTGAAGCAGTGGGTGGGACTAGAACACTGATAGCAGGTTACAGGGGGAGGGGCAAGGAGTCTGTGACTCAAGCAGTGGGTGGGACTAGAACACTGATGGCAGCTTACAGGGGGAGGGGCAGGGAGTCTGTAACTGAAGCAGTGGGTGGGACTAGAACACTGATAGCAGGTTACAGGGGGAGGGGCAAGGAGTCTGTGACTCAAGCAGTGGGTGGGACTAGAACACTGATGGCAGCTTACAGGGGGAGGGGCAGGGAGTCTGTAACTGAAGCAGTGGGTGGGACTAGAACACTGATAGCAGGTTACAGGGGGAGGGGCAAGGAGTCTGTGACTCAAGCAGTGGGTGGGACTAGAGCGCTGATAGCAGCTTACAGGGGGAGGGGCAAGGAGTCTGTAATGCAAGCAGTGGGCGGGACTAGAGCTTACAGGGGGAGGGGCAGGGAACCTACTCACCTTTAGCAGCAGTTGGTACTTAGTTATCCTTTGGATCGGTTTGATGAGAAAATCACTGACAGTAAATCTGGGATTCACCTCCTGCATGAGATCCTGACAAACAAACAGAACCATCAGTACCGGGCCGTCAGCGAATGGGGCGGATCCACGGCAGGAATATATAAGTCTGGTGCCCCCCAGATATTCCCAGCAGGTTCCCCTTAACAAACTGCTTATATGACCAGAGTCCCTGCCATAAAGCGAGACACAACTGTTCCCATTGCTGTTAGCTGAGGGTGCTGGGAGTCACAACTGTACCCAAACAACTCCTGCTGCTGGATTCTCTATTATATTATTTCAATTAAACCCTAATTACACTGAGCCCCACAGGCAGATTGGGCCGGGCAATAAACTGGAATCTGCAGCGCCATAAAGCAACAGGGTGCAATAGGGTACAATAGGGTGCCATAGGGTGCAATAGGCTGCCATAGGGTGCAATAGGGTGCCATAGGGTACAATAGGCTGCCATAGGGTGCAATAGGGTGCAATAGGCTGCCATAGGGTGCAATAGGGTGCCATAGGGTACAATAGGGTGCCATAGGGTACAATAGGGTGCCATAGGGTACAATAGGGTGCCATAGAGTACAATAGGGTACAAAAGGGTGCCATAGGGTGCCATAGGGTGCAATAGGCTGCCATAGGGTACAATAGGGTGCCATAGGGTACAATAGGGTGCCATAGGGTACAATAGGGTGCCATAGAGTACAATAGGGTACAAAAGGGTGCCATAGGGTGCCATAGGGTGCAATAGGCTGCCATAGGGTACAATAGGGTGCCATAGGGTACAATAGGGTGCCATAGGGTGCAAATAAAGTTCCTTACCTCAAAGTAGGCGTCATATTCGGCAACGACAAACTCCGAGCGCGGTTTGTTTTGGCAATAAACCACATACATGTGCAGCCGCCTCTCCTACAGGAACACAAGCACTGATTGGTCGCTTCCCTGATACCCCGCTGTGTGGGGCGCCCAACCCAAGGGAGAAACCAGGGGGTACAGGGGCAGAAACAGGTGGGGAAGGGGGCAAACTAGAGATTTGGAAATACTCACATGTTTTATAAATAACTGCGCCAACCTCTCCGGCTCCAATAGGCATTTCTCTAGTTCTGCCAAGTAAAAGCTGCAAAATAATAATCAGCCAATTAGAGACCGGGGCAGAATGTAACCTGGCCTATTGGGTGCCACGGGGGTGTGTCCTACAGGTAATATGGGGTTAACTGCAATGTTTCTATATATCTGTAACCTTGTTATGGGCTAAGGGGGCCCAGCCTGAAGGCCAGTTAGGGGGGGATTTGGGGTGAGTGCTTATTTGTGCCCTGGGTACCCCTGGAACTATAGCGGGGTGACGGTTACCCCAATGTTTCTATATATCTGTAACCTTGTTATGGGCTAAGGGGGCCCAGCCTGAAGGCCAGTTAGGGGGGGATTTGGGGTGAGTGCTTATTTGTGCCCTGGGTACCCCTGGAACTATAGCGGGGTGACTGTTACCCCAATGTTTCTATATATCTGTAACCTTGTTATGGGCTAAGGGGGCCCAGCCTGAAGGCCAGTTAGGGGGGGATTTGGGGTGAGTGCTTATTTGTGCCCTGGGTACCCCTGGAACTATAGCGGGGTGACTGTTACCCCAATGTTTCTATATATCTGTAACCTTGTTATGGGCTAAGGGGGCCCAGCCTGAAGGCCAGTTAGGGGGGGATTTGGGGTGAGTGCTTATTTGTGCCCTGGGTACCCCTGGAACTATAGCGGGGTGACTGTTACCCCAATGTTTCTATATATCTGTAACCTTGTTATGGGCTAAGGGGGCCCAGCCTGAAGGCCAGTTAGGGGGGGATTTGGGGTGAGTGCTTATTTGTGCCCTGGGTACCCCTGGAACTATAGCAGGGTGACTGTTACCCCAATGTTTCTATATATCTGTAACCCTGTTATGGGCTAAGGGGGCCCAGCCTGAAGGCCAGTTAGGGGGGGATTTGGGGTGAGTGCTTATTTGTGCCCTGGGTACCCCTGGAACTATAGCGGGGTGACTGTTACCCCAAGGTTTCTATATATCTGTAACCTTGTTATGGGCTAAGGGGGCCCAGTCTGAAGGCCAGTTAGGGGGGGATTTGGGGTGAGTGCTTATTTGTGCCCTGGGTACCCCTGGAACTATAGCGGGGTGACTGTTACCCCAATGTTTCTATATATCTGTAACCTTGTTATGGGCTAAGGGGGCCCAGCCTGAAGGCCAGTTAGGGGGGGATTTGGGGTGAGTGCTTATTTGGGCCCTGGGTACCCCTGGAACTATAGCGGGGTGACTGTTACCCCAATGTTTCTATATATCTGTAACCTTGTTATGGGCTAAGGGGGCCCAGTCTGAAGGCCAGTTAGGGGGGGATTTGGGGTGAGTGCTTATTTGTGCCCGGGGTACCCCTGGAACTATAGCGGGGTGACTGTTACCCCAATGTTTCTATATATCTGTAACCTTGTTATGGGCTAAGGGGGCCCAGCCTGAAGGCCAGTTAGGGGGGGATTTGGGGTGAGTGCTTATTTGTGCCCGGGGTACCCCTGGAACTATAGTGGGGTGACTGCTGAAACTCAGTGGGACTGAGTTGGTTAAAGAATTTATAGAACAAAAATATTTTGATGACATTTTCTAATTTCGGACGTTTGTTGCCAGTTCCTTTGCTGGAGGAGATAAAGGGAAAGGCTGCGGTTAGAGCGCGTGACGTTCCCACCATATCTGGGATAATTGGGGGGGGCTGGATGTTGGGGGGGGGCGCTGGATGCTGGGGGGGGCTAGATGCTGGGGGGCAGCACATAACACACTGGGCTCTGGGAGGACGAGGTGATAAACTTGTGGAATTAATAGATGTTGAAATGTAGGATCGGGAGGAACAGACGCCGATTGTTCCCCCGCAGCCAATGAAAAGGACTGAGTGAAATATAAAAAGAGCCATTTATTCTTTAACCCCTTCCCTGACCTTGTTAACCCTTACAGTGCTTATGCTCCGCCCCCGGCTGTGTAGCACATTGTGTGTGCAGAGGAATTTGGGAAATTACTAATGATAACAATTCTCTGTGGGGCAATTGAGGGAGGAGACGGCAGGTTTGGGTTTCACACAAGGGAACCAGTTGGGCGAGATTCTGCACGTGGGTCCAAAAGCCTCTGGGTGCTGGGAACGGGATTCCAAGAAGTAACCACTGTCTGGTTGCTAAGGTAATTTGGACCCTAGCAACCAGAGAGCTGCTGAACAAAAAATGAAACAACTGAAAAATGAAATGGCGATTGCATGGCTGTGCAGAAACCGGTGTAGTCTGTACATACAGGCACTGTTACTATTGCCCCAATGTGGGTTTAATGGGTGTCTAAAGGGAACAGGAGCATCACCACTTGTGCCAATGACACTATAGTTGTGCCCTATAGAGTTGTGGCACTGAGAGGGGGCACATAGGGAAAGGGGGGGCAAATCTCTATCCGCACTCACTCTTTGTGCCAATGATACTATAGTTGTGCCCTATAGAGTTGTGGCACTGAGAGGGGGCACATAGGCAAAGAGGGGGCAAATCTCTCTCCGCACTCACTCTTTGTGCCAATGACACTATAGTTGTGCCCTATAGACACTGAGAGGGGGCACATAGGCAAAGAGGGGGCAAATCTCTATCCGCACTCACTCTTTGTGCCAATGACACTATAGTTGTGCCCTATAGAGTTGTGGCACTGAGAGGGGGCACATAGGGAAAGGGGGGGCAAATCTCTATCCGCACTCACTCTTTGTGCCAATGACACTATAGTTGTGCCCTATAGAGTTGTGGCACTGAGAGGGGGCACATAGGGAAAGGGGGGGCAAATCTCTATCCGCACTCACTCTTTGTGCCAATCGTAGATCTGGTGGATGTTGCCGAATACGATCTTGTCTTTTCCGTTCATATCTTCCGGGGTCCCCCTCTCCTCCATCTTGGGGATGTACGTCTGTAAAACAGAGAGGCTCGGTCACTCGTGCCAATGGGAAGGAACCGTCAGTTTGCCCACATGCCAGTCTCGGGGGGCACTTACCTCTACCATAAACCCAAGATCCCGGACATAGTCCTTCTCCGTCTGTACCAGCTCATTCAGTACAAACCTGAGGGCAGAGATGCAAACGGGTCACAATGTGGGCGCAGGCACCGGGGTAGGCTGGGGGGGGTACAAAGTGGCATTAAAGTGCCCAACATGGGTGCTAGAGAGCAGTTTATGGGCAGCTAGAGGGTTGTGGGGTGTTGTTTGTGGGTGCAGATGAGTATTAGGGTAGTTTATGGGTGCTGGGTACTATTGGGGTGCTTCTGTTCTGAAGCTGGAGGTTCTGCAGCAGCTGGAAAGGCAGAGACAATGGCGCCACTGTCCTACCCCAGTGATAACAGCAGAGCGTTATTATTTATCCTCCAGAAGAGATGTTCCTTTGTTCCCTCAGACCCGGGGTGCTGCTGGCAGGGGGCCACTCTGTAGGGAACAGCCTCCTCCCCAGACTTACAGGGCAGGAAAGGGTTACACCCACATCAGGGGCATGCTGGGAAATGAGACCCTCAGGCAAGTATCTCCCCCTACAGGTTGGTCTGGAAATGCAAATGGATTGGGGGTCCTGTCCTTATCTATAGCCCCCTGTATGGGTTTATAATGGGGGAGTCTGGAAACAACAGGAACCTAAAGGGAAGGGGCATTTACAGGAGCTGGGGCAAGTGAGAGGTAGTAAATAATGGGACGGGATTTACTGGAATGTTTTTTTTCTATTGCTCATTAGCCAATCAGCTTGGGCCTGAAAGCCCTCTATGGGGGTGAGGCAGCAGGAATCATGGGGTTGCACCGGGGGACAATGAGGAGCAATAAGGAAAATAACACAAAGGACAACTGGACACTGAAATGCAATTTAAATGCTAAATTTGTTTGGGACTTGGGGTCCATAAGGAAATCTGCCTCCAACGTTGACTACAATTGAGCCTATTTGGGCCTTTACTAGCAATCTGATTGGTCTGTTGGGGGGACTTACATCCTGCCCCTGAGTGCTTTGGCTTTTTGCTCCTCTTCGTGGTTCCTGGGAGCTGGCGAGGGGGCCAAACCCTCATTCACAAATCCTTCATTTATGTTCTGTGCGCCCCGATAAGAACCTCCGTCAATGGTCTGGAAAAGAAAAACAATATTGGGCTTGTGTTAGATACAGGGAAAGAAATGGGTACAAGCAAACTTAGGGGGCTGTTCCTGCTGAATTGTGCTTAGTACAGAGGAATCCATTATGGTGTCTCTCTGTACAGGCTATGAGCAAACTTAGGGGGCTGTTCCTGCTGAATTGTGCTTAGTACAGAGAAATCCATATGTGCCATAGTTTTATGGTGTCTCTCTGTACAGGCTATGGGCAAACTTAGTGGCTGTTCCTGCTGAATTGTGCTTAGTACAGGGGAATCCCTATGTGCCATAGTTTTATGATATCTCTCTGTACAGGCTATGAGCAAACTTAGGGGGCTGTTCCTGCTGAATTGTGCTTAGTACAGGGGAATTCCTATGTGCCATAGTTTTATGGTATCTCTCTGTACAGGCTATGGGCAAACTTAGGGGCTGTTCCTGCTGAATTGTGCTTAGTACAGGGGAATCCCTATGTGCCATAGTTTTATGGTATCTCTCTGTACAGGCTATGGGCAAACTTAGGGGCTGTTCCTGCTGAATTGTGCTTAGTACAGGGGAATCCCTATGTGCCATAGTTTTATGGTATCTCTCTGTACAGGCTATGGGCAAACTTAGGGGGCTGTTCCTGATGAATTGTGCTTAGTACAGGGGAATATCTATGCAGTGTATAGAACATTAACAGAACAAAACCAAATCTGAAATAAGTCAAAGAAGAAGTTTCTCTGAGTAGATTTTCCTGGGATCTGATATATTAATGGTTCCTCTGACAGAGATTTCTAGTTCTCCCATTGGCCAGTGATACATCACAGACAAGACACAGCGGGACACAAAATGGCAAATAGGTTGGTCCTGCCTGGCGCCGAAAGGGTTAATCCTGTGCCGTTCCCACTTACCATCTTGTTCCTGACCAGATTCTCTATGGCAGTGACCAGTTCAGCCGCACTAGGCACCTCCGCTGAGCTCTGCCGGACCACAAGCAGGGAGGACTGGTAGCCCGGGGCACATAAAGGGAAAGCGGGCGAGCAGGAGTCGCAGCACAGAGAGGGCAAGAGACAGGAGGATCGGGGGGCGAGGGGTTAAAGGAAAAGAAACGAGGAAAAAATTAGTGGGGTGCAAACGTCCAATCTACAGGGAGGGAGCAAACTGTCAGCGGGGTTAGTGATTGGCCCCGGGGCTGGGGGGAAGCAGAGTGCCGTGCAACAGGGCGCCCAGAGAATCTTCAATTTAACCCTTTCTGTCAAACAGATTCCACCACCAAAGCAGCCAATCAGAGAGGCATATACTAGGGTATCTAATTGCTGGGCCCCAAGTGTTATCCCTGAGCAGTCTCCTCTTAGGTCGGGAGGTTAAGGGTCTGGGCAACGTCCCACTAGAAATTACATTTCATGTCATCGCCCTCTTGTGGGAGGGGCCGGAACTGGCAGAAACCATTTTCCACATTCCTTTCCAGTTTGCACTAAACAATGGAGGTGAATTCCAGCGAAGGTAATTAATGAGGAGGGGCCGACGGTATCATCGAGACTTAATTAAACCTAATTGTATCCGGTGACCCCCCCCCCAACCCCCGGGGACTGGAAAATGATTAATGAATATTTTGTATGACGGGGTTTAACTTCCCCTTAAGGGGCAGGGGGCGGGTCCATAAGATGCTGAATTACCTGCGCTCAGGTGATACTGGCGGAACAAAGACGCCATTCTCTGGCCCCTGTCACTTAATTAACCCTCGGATCTCAGGTGATCGTTACCTTCCGGGGAAAGTCCCAAAGGACTCGGGCAGAAATCACCCAGTAATTAGGCCTTCAATCAGCGGCTCCCTAATTACATGACTATGTGACCTTGTCAACGAGGCAGAACTGGAGCCCTAAGAGCAACGGGGAATGGGGCCCCCCAGATTTTCTGCTAGCCACAGAACTGGAGGGCCCCCAAACGTCCATTTACCTGGCACAGGGCAGAATAGAAACCATAGAGACTGGCACTTAGACTGGCAATAAGCCGGTGCCCCCACTTGTCACTGTACAGATTTGCTTAATCCTTATTGTTCTGTTCCAGAAATGTCCCTAAATCCCCAGAAAATCCATTTAAACAGATTAACCCTTGGAAGGAAACCGAAAAGCTGCAGATTTCCCCCCTCCAGAAAAGAATGGGGTCTCCGAGTCCGACACTGCCCCTAAAGGATCCGCATTGGTTCAAGGTTAAATATATTATTTTGTAGGGGGGGAAAACACAGCAGCTGCTGGGGGGGCACTCATGAGAATAGACCTATCCCTAGGCAGTTGCCCCAAAGCCCAATAGTACATAGGGCAACCAATTCTGCAGCATTGTGACTTATGGCAGCCCCGGACTGGCAATCTGTGGGTTCAGTCAAATGCCAGGGGGGGCATTAGTCATTATGTATTGGGGCTGTGGGGGGTAAAGTTATTATGCGGGGCTCAGTGCTGCTCATTATATTACCTGCTGATTCCAGTGCTAAGTCTTATTGGTCAGAATAAACCCAGGTGCATCATGGGTCAAACTGGGGTGTTTTAGTACCCACTGGGGCTGTTACCCCAGGGGCCATCTTACCCCACGTGCCCCTTATACATTTGCCATGATTGGGGGAGGAAGGGCAGCGGGGAGTGATGGGGGAGGGCAGGGATTGGGTCTGGGTTGGCGGAACCCATTGGGTTTTTCCCCGTGACACACGGAACTACTTAGTAGCAGCTACTAAACGCCAGAAAATCCCCTGCCATGGACAGTACTGAGAATTCCCTCACACGTAGGGGCAATTATCAGTAAATAATCAGCATTGTCTGTTTCTGTAGCCGTGTGTAGCTGCAACTAGTAGCTCAGTGTGTCTTCACCCTTAATAAGGTTCTTGTGTCTTTTTCCAACCTTAGCTTCTAAGTTATTATATAAACACATGACATGGCCCCCTAGCTGTATAATATATGGATACAAACGTAAAGCATTCATTTCCCAATACATCCCCAGAGCCTGACCTGCTGTTGATGAACTACTAGTCTCAAATCTTCCACCAACCCCTTTGCCAAGAGCTGGCCTACTGAGTGTAGCAAAAGCTAAAAACAGCCATCTCCGCTGGGCTGAGCCCAGATACCTAGACCCCCCCCCCCAACTGATCCATAAATTGCCCTTCATACCTTGTCGTCCGGAGTGGGGTCATTATCAAAGATCTTCATTGGCGGAGGAAGCGGAGTGTGGGATTCGTCGTCAGCCTCTTCGTCCCACCCCTTCTTGCCCTTCTGAAACATCAATAGAAACAGTTTGGGGGCCACGTCTGGAAGGGGAATACTGGAAAATGACCCCCAACCAGCAAAGGGGGCAACAATAGAAACAGGCAGGGCTTCTCCAGGGCCCGGTGCAGCACAGAAATAGAAATATATTATTTAATCAATGTTTTGGGGGTACCACAATGCGTTCCTGGGTACCCGGTCACTCCCACTCATGTCATTGACTTCTGTTACACTGAAGCAACACTTTGTGCAATCGCATTAGGTACAAAGTATCAAGTAACCCCTTTTTCCCCAGTACCTGAAGGCATATAATAAGGAGATGTGGAGCGTGTCATTAACATTTTATTGTCCCCATTCATATGAAGTCAGCTGTAGTTTCTGTGTGATAACCTCCTGACCAGCCCAGCGCTCAGATATGAATAACCCCCTTTGTCCTGCAGGAAATACCCTCCCCCTGCCCCCACCCCGCGCCGCAACTCCCACTCTCCCCACTCAGCCGACACACACAGAACAACTGGACACAACTACACAGGGTTAATTCCCGTTATTTTGAAATGATTGCGCTTTAAACATTCTCGTGCTTTTATTTTCCCTGCCTCTCCTAGCCGAATCAATCATGGGCCCCACCAGCCTGCAGTGCTGTAAATGCAGATCAGCCTATTGCCTTGAGCCCAGTGAATATGCAGACTCCCTGCCATAAAGCAGGATACGGCTGCTGTGCGTAGAGTAGAGTCAGTCACATGACCACCAGGATTGGCCAATAAAGAGCAGGTTGATCGGGGGAGGCTGTGGGGCCCACTAGGGTTTTTGCCACTAGTGTCCCATTGGGACCCCAACCCTGGATATATAGGGGGAGATTTATACCCTGACTGCGTAATTAAAGGGGCGGTTCACCTTAACCCCCACAGCCAAACACTACTGACTGTGCACTTACATGTGTATTAATACTGTTACTTTTTATTACTATTCTCTCCTATTCATATTCCAGTCTTTCATTTAAACCACTGCCTGGTTGTTAAGATCAACAAGACCATAGCAACCAGATAGATACTAAAATTCCAAACTGGAGAGCTGCCAAATAACCCCAAAAAAATAAAATAAAGACCAATTGCAATAAATATTAATGTCTAACAACCCCTTTAACCACCTCCCACCCCTCCCCGTACCCACCTCATCGGCGCTGTCTCCCTGTGGGGTGGTCTCGTCCCCAGCTCTGGGGGAGCCGAGGTTGCGCCCGTCTCTTTTCTTTTGCTTCTTGATGTTGCTCTCGCCCTTCCCGCTGTTCAGTCGCCTCACAGGGCTCGTCAGCCACTTTTTTAGGGTGTTGGTGGAGCGTTTGGGGCCCGGGGAGCTGTGGATAGAATTCAGGGACGCCTGGGGCTGCAGATTGGCCACCGACTCGGACTTCCCCCCATTTTCCGCCGCGGAGACAGAAAATGAATCTAAAGGAGAAGGGAACAGACTGGGTCAGAACCAAAGATTATGCAGAAGGGTGCAATCAGATACAGATATATATAATAATAATAATAATAACAGCATTCGGGCCATTAATGTATTCAGCCTCTGCCCCATCGCTGTTGGAGGGAAAGGGTTAATTTCTCCAGCATGGAACAAACACAGTCCCACTATCTCTACTGATAACCCGGGCACAGAAACAGCTGAGTGGACACAATGCCCGGGGAGGGCAAGGAGGGTAAAGGCTGGTGCCTGGGGGGGGATAGAACCCAAGGTCTCCTTCATAGTGTCCCGCCCACAACTCACTCTCTTAAAGGGACACTGTCATGATTTTTATAGGTTATTTTTTATCTCTAAATGACACAGTTACACAGCAAATAATTCCCTCTGCCATTTAACCTTTTATTCTTCAACCAACAAATGTATTTGTAGCTGTAATATTGGTGTGTAGGCGCCATCTCAGTGCCTTGTGTCTGAGTCTGAGCTTTCAGCCAGCGCTACACATTAGAACTGCTTTCAGCTAACCTATTGTTTCTCCTACTCCCATGTAACTGGAGGAGTCCCAAGCCGGACTTGGATTTCTTACTATTGAGTGCTATTCTGATACCTACTGGGAGCTGCTATCTTGCTCCCTTCCCATTGTTCTGCTGATCGGCTGCTGGGGGGGAGGGGGAGGGGGGGGGGGGGATATCACTCCAACTTGCAGCGCAGCAGTAAAGTGTGCCTGAAGTTTATCAGAGCACAGGTCACATGGCTGTGGCACCCTGGGAAATGAAGAATATGGCTAGCCCCATGGGAAAAACAGATTACAATGCAGGATTCTGCTGGAGAAGCTCTATTAACTGATGGGTTTGTAACAAACAGTTTTTCCCACCCACACACACACACACAACAGAGGAGAATTCTGGGAGTTAAGGCTCAGCCAATAACCTTCCCAATCCATAGTTGATTGACAGTTGTAACTATCATTTTCACAATAAATGATGGCCCTTTTCTGGCACAGCCACTTACCCACAGACAATATGTACATTATTATTAAGGGCTGAGCGACCAAAGAGCCTTTGGTATTTGCTGAGGGACAGATTCCGGCAGCATCTGCCTGAAACCGACCCACAAATGTAGATCCAGAACCAACCCAGATTCACACGATATTCCCCCAAACAATAAACAAAAACTCATTGGGGGTAGGGAGGAAAGGAGATCTCACCATCAGCATAGGAAGGGGTTCCTTACTGTAAGGGCAGTCAGGTTATGGGATTCCCTACCAAGAGAGGGGGAATGAGTGATTCATTGGGGGTGGGGAGGAAAGGGGATCTCACCATCAGCATAGGAAGGGGTTCCTTACTGTAAGGGCAGTCAGGTTATGGGGTTCCCTACCCAGAGAGGGGGAATGAGTGATACATTGGGGGTGGGGGGGAAAGGGGATCTCACCATCAGCATAGGAAGGGGTTCCTTACTGTAAGGGCAGTCAGGTTATGGGATTCCCTACCCAGAGAGGGGGAATGAGTGATACATTGGGGGTGGGGAGGAAAGGGGATCTCACCATCAGCATAGGAAGGGGTTCCTTACTGTAAGGGCAGTCAGGTTATGGGATTCCCTACCAAGAGAGGGGGAATGAGTGATACATTGGGGGTGGGGAGGAAAGGGGATCTCACCATCAGCATAGGAAGGGGTTCCTTACTGTAAGGGCAGTCAGGTTATGGGATTCCCTACCCAGAGAGGGGGAATGAGTGATACATTGGGGGTGGGGAGGAAAGGGGATCTCACCATCAGCATAGGAAGGGGTTCCTTACTGTAAGGGCAGTCAGGTTATGGGATTCCCTACCAAGAGAGGGGGAATGAGTGATTCATTGGGGGTGGGGAGGAAAGGGGATCTCACCATCAGCATAGGAAGGGGTTCCATACTGTAAGGGCAGTCAGGTTATGGGGTTCCCTACCAAGAGAGGGGGAATGAGTGATTCATTGGGGGTGGGGAGGAAAGGGGATCTCACCATCAGCATAGGAAGGGGTTCCTTACTGTAAGGGCAGTCAGGTTATGGGATTCCCTACCAAGAGAGGGGGAATGAGTGATACATTGGGGGTGGGGAGGGAAGAGGATCTCACCATCAGCATAGGAAGGGGTTCCATACTGTAAGGGCAGTCAGGTTATGGGGTTCCCTACCCAGAGAGGGGGAATGAGTGATTCATTGGGGGTGGGGAGGAAAGGGGATCTCACCATCAGCATAGGAAGGGGTTCCATACTGTAAGGGCAGTCAGGTTATGGGGTTCCCTACCCAGAGAGGGGGAATGAGTGATTCATTGGGGGTGGGGAGGAAAGGGGATCTCACCATCAGCATAGGAAGGGGTTCCTTACTGTAAGGGCAGTCAGGTTATGGGGTTCCCTACCAAGAGAGGGGGAATGAGTGATTCATTGGGGGTGGGGAGGAAAGGGGATCTCACCATCAGCATAGGAAAGGGTGATTCATTTAGGGGGGGGCTTGGGGGCAATAGCAGACAGTCGCCTCTCACAACGACACTGAATTGGCCTTTCCCATAAAGCTTGTGACCCCCCCAGCCCCCCAGTGAGATCCCTGTGTCATGAGAAAGTCTTGCTGCCCCTATTGATTATTGGGAGGGTATTGTGTGGTGTGACCCTTGGGGAGGGGGTAATGAATGGGGCAGTTATGTCCTCAGCCTGGGGAGAGGCTCCTGATTGGCCGGCAGAGCAGACCTGCTTTATGATAAGCTGGGACCCTCCAGCAGTAAGGCACATACAGTAGAAAGGGGGTATTGTGCTTTCTAGGAATTCTGCCCCCCCCCCCACCAGGATTTAAAGGGGAAGTAAAAATGCAGATTTAGATCTATTTATGTATAAATATAATATAAAGCAGCAATGTTTGGGGGGAACCGGCAGCCGGTAACGCTCTGCACATCTGCTTGTCTGGGGGCCAATCACACGCCCTGGGGCCAATCACACGCCCTGGGGCCAATCACACGCCCTGGGGCCAATCACACGCCCTGGGGCCAATCACACGCCCTGGGGCCAATCACACACCCTGGGGCCAATCACACACCCTGGGGCCAATCACACACCCTGGGGCCAATCACACACCCTGGGGCCAATCACACACCCTGGGGCCAATCACACACCCTGGGGCCAATCACACACCCTGGGCCAATCACACGCCCTGGGGCCAATCACACGCCCTGGGGCCAATCACACCCCGGGGCAATCACACGCCCTGGGGCCAATCACACGCCCTGGGGCCAATCACACACCCTGGGGCCAATCACACACCCTGGGGCCAATCACACACCCTGGGGCCAATCACACACCCTGGGGCCAATCACACACCCTGGGGGCCAATCACACGCCCTGGGGCCAATCACACGCTGAGGGGCCAATCACACACCCTGGGGCCAATCACACGCTGAGGGGCCAATCACACACCCTGGGGGCCAATCACACACCCTGGGGGCCAATCACACACCCTGGGGGCCAATCACACGCCCTGGGGCCAATCACACACCCTGGGCCCAATCACACACCCTGGGGGCCAATCACACACCCTGGGGGCCAATCACACACCCTGGGGGCCAATCACACACCCTGGGGCCAATCACACACCCTGGGGGCCAATCACACACCCTGGGGGCCAATCACACACCCTGGGGCCAATCACACACCCTGGGGGCCAATCACACACCCTGGGGCCAATAGGGGCCAGTATGTATTTGGGATACCAGGAGGAACTGGGGTACCAGGGGGAACCCCACACAGACACCGGGCCCAGCTGTTCCCCCAGCAGTGAGGGGATCAGTAGAGACTGGCCGGGGCCCCCCCGCCGCCCCAGGACTGTGCGCAGAGATTATTTACCCTTTGTTCCTTCCATCACGCAGCTGATTCCGGTCTCACAGGTTTCTGGTTGGGAAGAACCAGCTTTTCCTGTCGACCCCCCCGACCCAATTCTGCCTGCCAACAACGGCCCCCGGTTCTGAAGCCCAAAGTCCCCGGGTCGGTAACGTTACTTCCTGCCCCGACGATGTGGGTTCCAACTCCCAGCGACCCACCCCACGGAACCTTTCCACTGTTGTTGCTGTTCTAGCTCAGCGCACACACAGGCACGGGTTCTAGATTATTCCGGACAAAGGAATTCAAAAGCCGCAACCCACAGTGACATATTTATGTACAAAACCTCAGAGAGGTAACGGCTCTGCCCAACTATCTGCCCCGTTACAGCCCCGGCTCCTATACAGGGACGTCAGGGTTCAGTGGTTTCCATTGTTCTGCCTTAGCTAAGCTTCCTTATTCAGCTACCTTCCCTAAGGGGTTGTTTGCCTTTGGGTTAACTTTTAGTCTGATGTAGAGAGATAATTTGCAATTGGTCTTCATTTTCTATTATTTTGCTTTTTGTTCAGCTCTCCAATTTGAAATGTCAGCAGTTCTCTGGTTGCTAAGGTCCTAAGCACCTTAGCAACCAGGGAGCTGCTAAAGTAAAGTTGCAAGGAGAGACTGGTATATGAATAGGGGAGGGGCTGAATAGAAAGATAAGGAATAAAAAGTAACAATAACAATAAAACTGGAGCCTCACAGAGCAATAGGTTTTGGTTGCTAGGGTCCAAGTTACCTTAGCAACCAGGGATTGGTTTAGATGAGAGATGGGAATATGAATAGGAGAGGGGCTGAATAGAAAGATAAGGAATAAAAAGTAACAATAACAATAAAACTGGAGCCTCACAGAGCAATAGGATTTGGCTGCCGGGGTCAGTGACCCCCATTTGAAAGCTGCAAAGAGTCAGAAGAAGAAGGGAAATAATTCAAAAACGATACAAAATAAACAATAAAGACCAATTGAAAAGTTGCTTAGAATTGGCCATTCTATAACGTACTAACAGTTAACCACTCGCTTAAGACCGACTTGGCAGCTTATGTGCCCAGTAAGGGGACGATAAGTGTCAAGACTGTGATTGGCTGGCGTATACGCATGCTCATTAGCAATTAATCAGCCACAGAGTATAAATTATTCATGAAAGCAAATAAATAATTTTTTTTTTCATCTAAAAATGGAAATGATTGCCTTTAGTGACCCCCCCCCCAGCAGGGGCAGCACCAAGGGCATTTTCTCCCATCCCCCCCTAACCTGCCCCCGATGGCCCCACAGTTTTGGGTCAGTGCTTTGCTGGGAATGAAACGGATTCTGATCCGGGAAACTGTGGGTGAAGTTACTGGGACACCGAGCGCCTTGTTGGAGCCCCCCCTGGGGCAAAACCAATAGCCACAAAATGAGTGCTTACAGCCCAATGTGGCCGCCATCACCGGGCTCGGGGGGGTCCAGTTGTGCCGCTTCCCCAGGGCTAAAGGCAAAGTCTCCCACTATAATGAACTTATTGCGGCTTCTATTTTCTTTTTTACTTGCCCTTTAAACCGCTGGAGAAGGGGAGGGGGCAAATGCTTTGCTGACAGGTGGGGCAGTTTTATTGACTCTGCTCCTATTTCAGTATTTTATTTGAGCCCAAAGGGGGCAGTAGCCATGGCAGGACCCCAGGGAGGGGTAAAACATTTGGGACTGGTTAGGGAAGGCTCAGATCTCCTGTATATATTTATATAGAGAGAATAACAGGGCAGCCGCTGGGGCTGCCGCACACACATGGCAGCCATTATACAGGATAAACGGGAGGAACCGGCCCAAATCTGCTCCTCGTTAGCCCCCTCTTATCCCTTTGTAGTTTGTACAGGGAGCTGATGATGGACAAGCAGAACCCACTGATCCCTTTCCCATCTGCCCTCCTGGATCTGTGCTGCCCCCATGGGGGGAATGATTAAATAGGGGGGAGGTATTGCCCTGCACACGGGGGTCAAGTAGGGAAGAGGGTAAACACAGGGGGGGGGGGGGGGGAGAGGCAGCTCTTCAGTCTCCGTATGTTCCGTTGGGCCCCCGATTGGCAGAACTTCTAGTCATTTCAGCATTTAACTGATATTAAAGGGGAAGTTAACCTTGCACTGAATGTGGGTTATATGGGGCCCTCCAGTCTCTCATAACCTCTGTCCCTCCATCTGTGCCCATTCCTAAATCTCACCCACTGAGCTAACTATCTGTATAACAGAGCATTCTGTCACAGTGGCACAGATCCTATCTGATCCCCCCCATTGTAAGTAGCAGTCCTGCCCTGCTTTATGGCTGAGATTCTAGCTATCTGTATAACAGAGCATTCTGTCACAGTGGCACAGATCCTATCTGATCCCCCCCCATTGTAAGCAGCAGTCCTGCCCTGCTTTATGGCTGAGATTCTAGCTATCTGTATAACAGAGCATTCTGTCACAGTGGCACAGATCCTATCTGATCCCCCCCCATTGTAAGCAGCAGTCCTGCCCTGCTTTATGGCTGAGATTCTAGCTATCTGTATAACAGAGCATTCTGTCACAGTGGCACAGATCCTATCTGATCCCCCCATTGTAAGCAGCAGTCCTGCCCTGCTTTATGGCTGAGATTCTAGCTATCTGTATAACAGAGCATTCTGTCACAGTGGCACAGATCCTATCCCCCCCCCCCCCATTGTAAGCAGCAGTCCTGCCCTGCTTTATGGCTGAGATTCTAGCTATCTGTATAACAGAGCATTCTGTCACAGTGGCACAGATCCTATCTGATCCCCCCCCCCATTGTAAGCAGCAGTCCTGCCCTGCTTTATGGCTGAGATTCTAGCTATCTGTATAACAGAGCATTCTGTCACAGTGGCACAGATCCTATCTGATCCCCCCATTGTAAGCAGCAGTCCTGCCCTGCTTTATGGCTGAGATTCTAGCTATCTGTATAACAGAGCATTCTGTCACAGTGGCACAGATCCTATCTGATCCCCCCATTGTAAGCAGCAGTCCTGCCCTGCTTTATGGCTGAGATTCTAGCTATCTGTATAACAGAGCATTCTGTCACAGTGGCACAGATCCTATCTGATCCCCCCCCCCCCCATTGTAAGCAGCAGTCCTGCCCTGCTTTATGGCTGAGATTCTAGCTATCTGTATAACAGAGCATTCTGTCACAGTGGCACAGATCCTATCTGATCCCCCCATTGTAAGCAGCAGTCCTGCCCTGCTTTATGGCTGAGATTCTAGCTATCTGTATAACAGAGCATTCTGTCACAGTGGCACAGATCCTATCCCCCCATTGTAAGCAGCAGTCCTGCCCTGCTTTATGGCTGAGATTCTAGCTATCTGTATAACAGAGCATTCTGTCACAGTGGCACAGATCCTATCTGATCCCCCCATTGTAAGCAGCAGTCCTGCCCTGCTTTATGGCTGAGATTCTAGCTATCTGTATAACAGAGCATTCTGTCACAGTGGCACAGATCCTATCTGATCCCCCCATTGTAAGCAGCAGTCCTGCCCTGCTTTATGGCTGAGATTCTAGCTATCTGTATAACAGAGCATTCTGTCACAGTGGCACAGATCCTATCTGATCCCCCCATTGTAAGCAGCAGTCCTGCCCTGCTTTATGGCTGAGATTCTAGCTATCTGTATAACAGAGCATTCTGTCACAGTGGCACAGATCCTATCTGATCCCCCCCCCCCATTGTAAGCAGCAGTCCTGCCCTGCTTTATGGCTGAGATTCTAGCTATCTGTATAACAGAGCATTCTGTCACAGTGGCACAGATCCTATCTGATCCCCCATTGTAAGCAGCAGTCCTGCCCTGCTTTATGGCTGAGATTCTAGCTATCTGTATAACAGAGCATTCTGTCACAGTGGCACAGATCCTATCTGATCCCCCCCCCCATTGTAAGCAGCAGTCCTGCCCTGCTTTATGGCTGAGATTCTAGCTATCTGTATAACAGAGCATTCTGTCACAGTGGCACAGATCCTATCTGATCCCCCCATTGTAAGCAGCAGTCCTGCCCTGCTTTATGGCTGAGATTCTAGCTATCTGTATAACAGAGCATTCTGTCACAGTGGCACAGATCCTATCTGATCCCCCCCCCCCATTGTAAGCAGCAGTCCTGCCCTGCTTTATGGCTGAGATTCTAGCTATCTGTATAACAGAGCATTCTGTCACAGTGGCACAGATCCTATCTGATCCCCCCATTGTAAGCAGCAGTCCTGCCCTGCTTTATGGCTGAGATTCTAGCTATCTGTATAACAGAGCATGTAACTGGATATATTCAGTAAGGGAGGATATCGGCGGATAAAACTGAAACAGATAAAATTCAAACGTGAAACTGTAGCTGAAATCATTGGGGGGAAATTATATATTATTTCATCCCAAAATCCACTTTCCTAATCAGAATAATCCCATTAAAGGGTTTAGTGCAAAGGGGATAATTTAATAAGGAGGCTCGGTGACACCGATACTAATCCCCGGCACCTTCGCACGTATCTGGCGCTAAGCCGATTTGCTCAGAAGTTAAGCGGCCGCAGATGTGGATTAGAAGCGCAACAATGTGGCGAGAGGGGTCTATAAAGAAATAAAGTTTATTATTACGGCTGCGGTATTAACCCATTAAAGCCTTAATAGCAAGGCGAGCGGCAGCATAGCTTCTCTATCTGTTGCGCTCTATAGGCCAGTTTATTGTATGGTGGCCCCACTGTACCCTAAACTCACCCCTATATGTATCAGGTTAGGAACGGCCTCAGCATTAACCCCTTCTTGCTTTACTGCCCTTTCCCTGACACAATACAGGGTGAAACTGCACTCTGCCCCCCATAGAGAAAGCCTTTCAGCCCCTGCCGGGGCCTCACAATACTAGTGAGTAATAGTGAGTAATAGTGAGTTTCCCATGTCCCATTCCCAAGGGCAGAGCTGACTCCCTGGAAAGAAAATGCCCGAATGACAAGGGCACAATCCCCGGCGCTGGGGCCGCTGTTTCCTCATTCTTCTTTGTCATGGGGAGAAGCCGGAATGTGGCAGAACTGGTCTGACCACCCAACTGTCATTCTTTATTGCCCCAACAGATACCAGCTGCCCATCCTACCCTTCTGCTCTGTCATCTGCAGCGTCACAGTGTGTTATGTTGCTACTGGGGGGCAGTGTGTATAGTAAGGCAAGGGGGTGTCAGGGGAAGGGGCTGTAACTGGGGGGCAGTGTGTATAGTAAGGCAAGGGGGTGTCAGGGGAAGGGGCTGTAACTGGGGGGCAGTGTGTATTGTAAGGCAAGGGGGTGACAGGGGCTGTAACTGGGGGGGGCAGTGTGTATAGTAAGGCAAGGGGGTATCAGGGGAAGGGGCTGTAACTGGGGGGCAGTGTGTATAGTAAGGCAAGGGGGTGTCAGGGGAAGGGGCTGTAACTGGGGGACAGTGTGTATTGTAAGGCAAGGGGGTGACAGGGGCTGTAACTGGGGGGCAGTGTGTATTGTAAGGCAACGGGGTGACAGGGGCTGTAACTGGGGGGGCAGTGTGTATAGTAAGGCAAGGGGGTGTCAGGGGAAGGGGCTGTAACTGGGGGACAGTGTGTATTGTAAGGCAAGGGGGTGACAGGGGCTGTAACTGGGGGGGGGCAGTGTGTATAGTAAGGCAAGGGGGTATCAGGGGAAGGGGCTGTAACTGGGGGACAGTGTGTATAGTAAGGCAAGGGGGTATCAGGGGAAGGGGCTGTAACTGGGGGGCAGTGTGTATAGTAAGGCAAGGGGGTATCAGGGGAAGGGGCTGTAACTGGGGGGCAGTGTGTATAGTAAGGCAAGGGGGTGTCAGGGGAAGGAGCTGTAACTGGGGAGCAGTGTGTATAGTAAGGCAAGGGGGTGTCAGGGGAAGGGGCTGTAACTGGGGAGCAGTGTGTATAGTAAGGCAAGGGGGTGTCAGGGGAAGGAGCTGTAACTGGGGAGCAGTGTGTATAGTAAGGCAAGGGGGTGTCAGGGGAAGGAGCTGTAACTGGGGAGCAGTGTGTATAGTAAGGCAAGGGGGTGTCAGGGGAAGGAGCTGTAACTGGGGGACAGTGTGTATAGTAAGGCAAGGGGGTGACAGGGGCTGTAACTGGGGGGGCAGTGTGTATAGTAAGGCAAGGGGGTATCAGGGGAAGGGGCTGTAACTGGGGGGCAGTGTGTATAGTAAGGCAAGGGGGTGTCAGGGGAAGGGGCTGTAACTGGGGGACAGTGTGTATAGTAAGGCAAGGGGGTGTCAGGGGAAGGGGCTGTAACTGGGGGACAGTGTGTATAGTAAGGCAAGGGGGTGTCAGGGGAAGGGGCTGTAACTGGGGGACAGTGTGTATAGTAAGGCAAGGGGGTGTCAGGGGAAGGGGCTGTAACTGGGGGACAGTGTGTATAGTAAGGCAAGGGGGTGTCAGGGGAAGGGGCTGTAACTGGGGGACAGTGTGTATAGTAAGGCAAGGGGGTGTCAGGGGAAGGGGCTGTAACTGGGGGACAGTGTGTATAGTAAGGCAAGGGGGTATCAGGGGAAGGGGCTGTAACTGGGGGGGCAGTGTGTATAGTAAGGCAAGGGGGTGTCAGGGGAAGGAGCTGTAACTGGGGAGCAGTGTGTATAGTAAGGCAAGGGGGTATCAGGGGAAGGGGCTGTAACTGGGGGGGCAGTGTGTATAGTAAGGCAAGGGGGTGTCAGGGGAAGGGGCTGTAACTGGGGGGGACAGTGTGTATAGTAAGGCAAGGGGGTGTCAGGGGAAGGGGCTGTAACTGGGGGACAGTGTGTATAGTAAGGCAAGGGGGTGTCAGGGGAAGGGGCTGTAACTGGGGGGCAGTGTGTATAGTAAGGCAAGGGGGTGTCAGGGGAAGGGGCTGTAACTGGGGGGCAGTGTGTATAGTAAGGCAAGGGGGGTGCTGTGACTGTACTCTCTGTACTTATCATAGTTCTACACTGACCTACAATCCCCTTATAACGGTCTGGTTACTATGGTAACACTGCATAGTGATAATGTGGGCGGGGCTAAGCAGTCGGGGAAATAACAAACACAGGGGTTCAGTAAATACAGATACAGGATACGGAGTCTCAGCCAATCCCCCCCCCCCCCACAGCCCAATGATGTCCCTGACCTGAAGAGCTTGCAATCAGTGATAAAGGGAAGAAACAGATGTGGGGGGATGGTTAGGTTTATCTGTGGCAGCTAAAGACTGGGGGGGGGGGGCAGGCACCTGATGGGGGAATGAGAGTGACGGCCGGGGGTAAATCCATCCCAGCTGGGGAGGAAACAGCTGCACTCGCTGATGGGAACAACATGAACATCACAGGGGCAGTAGCGCTCCCAGCGGTGCCCGACGGCTCAGGGGGAGTCAGGGATTGGGGGGCCCCGGTTACTCCCCAGAGACCCACAAACGTGGCACCAGTAGGGCAGTTATATTCTGTCCCATAATAAGCCCCAATGGCTTCTATTGTGGATTTGCCCCGGCAATGCCTTCCTATCTGCCCCATCAATGCCTTCCCATCTGCCCCGGCAATGCCTTCCCATCTACCCTGGCAATGCCTTCCTATCTGCCCCATCAATGCCTTCCCATCTACCCCGGCAATGCCTTCCCATCTACCCTGGCAATGCCTTCCTATCTGCCCCATCAATGCCTTCCCATCTACCCTGGCAATGCCTTCCTATCTGCCCCATCAATGCCTTCCCATCTACCCTGGCAATGCCTTCCTATCTGCCCCATCAATGCCTTCCCATCTGCCCCGGCAATGCCTTCCTATCTCCCCCGGCAATGCCTTCCCATCTACCCTGGCAATGCCTTCCTATCTGCCCCATCAATGCCTTCCCATCTGCCCCGGCAATGCCTTCCTATCTGCCCCGGCAATGCCTTCCCATCTACCCTGGCAATGCCTTCCTATCTGCCCCATCAATGCCTTCCCATCTACCCTGGCAATGCCTTCCCATCTACCCTGGCAATGCCTACCTATCTGCCCCGGCAATGCCAGGAAAGGGAAAGTGCCCTGCTGCCGCCTCACTAACTGCCATTTTATTTCTTAATAAACACTAGTGAGTCTGTGAGTTGCACCTTGTTCTTACACCAACAGTTGTGTTTGCACAAGTGGGATGGCTATAGATACAATGAACTATAACTCCCTGACATCCCAAGCTGCAGAGATTAGAAACAAATACACACAAAAAAGACCAACTTACTAGCAGTGAATTGAAGGGTTAGCTTTCCCTTTAATCTGTAATGAACAATAAAGGCTGGGGGGCTGCCAGTAATGGCTAATAGGAAGCAGCCCCCCGTAGCCCCCCGCTGATGGGGAAATCTGATGGGGTGAGGAAAAGGAGCCACCGGGGAGCGGCCGCACATCAAAGGGCACAGAGGGAGGAATGTGGGGCCTGTTACCCCCCCCGGGGCCCCAGCTGTGAGAGCACAAGGGCCAAACGTAGCAAATGGCAAGTGTGATCCCCTAATGCCCCAGCTGCAGGGGTATAAAGGCTAAAGGGGCACCAGCTGTGAGGGCACGGGGGTTAAGGGGGCAAATGCCAAGCCTGGGCTGCCAACCTGCCCCCCATGATTTTATTCAGTTTCCTATGGCTGCCAGTTAGGGGGCCCTCTGTTCCCTAAGAGATTGGGGGGGGCACATTGAACACATTAAAAATAAAAAAAATAGATAAAAAATATCAAACTCCCCTTCCAGACAATGGAAATCAAATACCTGGGTCTATCTGTGCAATAAACTACAACTCCCAGGGATGGATTCAGCCTGTCCCTTGAGCCCCCTGCACTACAACTCCCAGAATTCTCTATCAAGCAGTCAAAAAGCTACATTCTGGGATTTGTACCCCGGTTAGGGACCCAGTTTCCACAATGAGTGTGCCCGGTACTAATGAGCGTGCCCGCTACTAACGAGCGTGCCAAGCAGATTTCCTGGAGCGGCTGGGAAGGGAGGGAGTTGCAGTTGGACTAGAACACAAGGGATTTGGGAGTGACGGACACAGTTACAGAACCCAGAACCTAAACAAACCCCAATCTGGATTGTGTTGTTGGGTGGCACCACCTGCTGGCACAGCACCCAGGCACCCGTATAATAACAGGTGGGCCGAGCCAGAGGGGCAACATGACGGTGGGTACCGGGCAGGTAAGTGACAGTGTGTAAACAGGTAAATAAGGTACAGACTGGGCACAGTTAGTTGCATTAATGAATCCTGGATATAAAAGAGTCAAACTGGGCAAAAACACAGTGAGAAATGTACCCACCCCTGGCACCTGTACCAGCACCACAACCCCCTGTGCCCAATGGGTCAGTCCCTGTAATGTATAAACCCTGGCACAGAGCAACCACAGCGTGTCCCTGAGCAGCCACAACTACTACACTGCCCATGCCAGTCCCCTACAGACACACAGCCCGTGCCAGTCCCCTATGGGCACACATTACCAGTGTCTCTCCTTTATGGGCACACAAACATATTAGTACCAGTCCCATACGGGCACACAAACATATCAGTGCCAGTCCCCTATGGGCACACAAACATATCAGTGCCAGTACCCTATGGGCACACAAACATCAGTGCCAGTCCCCTATGGGCACACAAACATATCAGTGCCAGTCCCCTATGGGCACACAAACATATCAGTGCCAGTCCCCTATGGGCACACAAACATATCAGTGCCAGTCCCCTATGGGCACACAAACATATCAGTGCCAGTCCCCTATGGGCACACAAACATATCAGTGCCAGTCCCCTATGGGCACACATTACCAGTGTCTCTCCTTTATGGGCACACAAACATATTAGTACCAGTCCCATACGGGCACACAAAGATATCAGTGCCAGTCCCCTATGGGCACACAAACATATCAGTGCCAGTCCCCTATGGGCACACAAACATATCAGCGCCAGTCCCCTATGGGCACACAAACATATCAGCGCCAGTCCCCTATGGGCACACAAACATATCAGCGCCAGTCCCCTATGGGCACACAAACATATCAGTGCCAGTCCCCTATGGGCACACAAACATATCAGTGCCAGTCCCCTATGGGCACACAAACATATCAGTGCCAGTCCCCTATGGGCACACAAACATATCAGTGCCAGTCCCCTATGGGCACACAAACATATCAGTGCCAGTCCCCTACGGGCACACAAACATATCAGTGCCAGTCCCCTATGGGCACACAACCCCAGTGTCCCTCCCCTATAGACAAACAGCCTTATCAGCCCCTGTGGCTCTGGCCGAGGGCAAATCTCACTCACCTGTTGCAAAGAAGCAGCAGCAGCAGCGGGTACAGAGCCACCCCAGGCAGGAGCCCGAGGGGTACTTGGCAGTGCCACCCTTCATCCCGTGCCAGCACCTCTCATGGCCAAAGCTCCCGGGACAGTCACACAGTGTTGTGTTGTATTGTATCCCAGTGAGTGTGCCGCACAGACTGGCTCAGCACTGGGGAGGGCGGGGACTTTGCAGAGTAGGAGGGGCTAAGGGACTGGGGGAGGGACTGGGCTGAAAGTCCACAGAGAGAAACTGTGCCTGTGTACTGTTTGTCAGCTCTGTTACACGGTATCCCCTGTATCCTTATCCGACTGTCAGCTCTGTTACACGGTATCCCCTGTATCCTTATCCGACTGTCAGCTCTGTTACACGGTATCCCCTGTATCTTCTGTGTACTTATCCGACTGTCAGCTCTGTTACACGGTATCCCCTGTATCCTCTGTGTACTTATCCGACTGTCAGCTCTGTTACACGGTATCCCCTGTATCCTCTGTGTACTTATCCGACTGTCAGCTCTGTTACACGGTATCCCCTGTATCCTCTGTGTACTTATCCGACTGTCAGCTCTGTTACACGGTATCCCCTGTATCCTCTGTGTACTTATCCGACTGTCAGCTCTGTTACACGGTATCCCCTGTATCCTCTGTGTACTTATCCGACTGTCAGCTCTGTTACACGGTATCTCCTGTATCTTCTGTGCACTTATCCGACTGTCAGCTCTGTTACACGGTATCCCCTGTATCCTCTGTGTACTTATCCGACTGTCAGCTCTGTTACACGGTATCTCCTGTATCTTCTGTGCACTTATCCGACTGTCAGCTCTGTTACACGGTATCCCCTGTATCTTCTGTGTACTTATCCGACTGTCAGCTCTGTTACACGGTATCTCCTGTATCTTCTGTGCACTTATCCGACTGTCAGCTCTGTTACACGGTATCTCCTGTATCTTCTGTGCACTTATCCGACTGTCAGCTCTGTTACACGGTATCCCCTGTATCCTCTGTGTACTTATCCGACTGTCAGCTCTGTTACACGGTATCCCTTCTCTGTGCACTTATCCGACTGTCAGCTCTGTTACACGGTATCCCCTGTATCCTCTGTGTACTTATCCGACTGTCAGCTCTGTTACACGGTATCTCCTGTATCTTCTGTGCACTTATCCGACTGTCAGCTCTGTTACACGGTATCCCCTGTATCTTCTGTGTACTTATCCGACTGTCAGCTCTGTTACACGGTATCTCCTGTATCTTCTGTGCACTTATCCGACTGTCAGCTCTGTTACACGGTATCTCCTGTATCTTCTGTGCACTTATCCGACTGTCAGCTCTGTTACACGGTATCCCCTGTATCCTCTGTGTACTTATCCGACTGTCAGCTCTGTTACACGGTATCTCCTGTATCTTCTGTGCACTTATCCGACTGTCAGCTCTGTTACACGGTATCCCCTGTATCCTCTGTGTACTTATCCGACTGTCAGCTCTGTTACACGGTATCTCCTGTATCTTCTGTGCACTTATCCGACTGTCAGCTCTGTTACACGGTATCTCCTGTATCCTCTGTGCACTTATCCGACTGTCAGCTCTGTTACACGGTATCTCCTGTATCCTCTGTGTACTTATCCGACTGTCAGCTCTGTTTGTGGTAGTGCCAAGCTGCCCCCCCCCCCCACATATTTACTGAGCGCACACCTGGCACCATGAACTCCAGGAACAGTCAGGCTGGCGAGGGACGGGCAGCGCCGCTGTAACTTTAGACCCCCTGATCCGCGGGTCATTGGCTTCGGGCGTTGGTTCTGTTCCCTTGCAAACTGGCTGAACCCCCACAATCCTCGGGGTCACGGCTCATCCTGCCAACCACATGCAGCCCACGTGCCCCAGCGCAGGGGCGAGAGCAAATCACGGCACCTTCTATGCTTGGGGGCAATGCCATCCGTGCAGAATGCAAATATTGCCCCCGGGGTAAACACGCTGAACCCTGAGTGGCACCAACTGTGCGCAGGGGGCAAATACCCCCCCCCCCCCAGTACAGAATTTCATTGAAACCTGGAAACAAATGAACCAATGATATTTTTTGCAAGAAAAAGGCTCATTTGCAAAGGATTCCCAGCAGCTCCGGGTGCCAACATGGTGCCCTAAAATCGCCCGCGGCCATTGGCAGAGGCCAGAGAACTGGCGCCGGCAGGAACGGATCAGCTCACACTGCGACAGATGGACCGTCCGACGGCTCTTTGAGGCTTATGTACAAAGCTTATCGGGCAGGAACTGACAGCCCAGGGGAGATAAAAGCAAATTTGCGCTTTGCCCGAGGGCGAGACAATGGCAGATCTGCCCGTCGGGGAACATGGCGGCACATTGGTACACAAACATACGCCGTAGTGCTGTACAACGGGCTGGAAGGAGCTGCCAAACTGGAGCGGGGGGGGGGGGGGGGGGCAGGAAGGACCTGTCTGACCCCCCTGAGCGGGTCCCAGGGATAAACGTTTGTTTTGGGGCCAAACGGATGGGACTCACTGGGTTCCTCTGGGGCAGGTACCGGGGATGTTTATTCAGGCGGAACGAGGACAGTTTCCTTCATCGCAGGGAGTTGCCTGTTTATGTGTTGGGGCCCCGGGGCCAAGGGGGGGAGGTGCCTTTTCATCTATAAACCCACATATTCTCACCCACCCTGGAACTGGCCTATCAAGTGTAGCAAAGGGGGAGCTACATACAGTGTAATAATATACAACTTGTACTTCCATAGTGGGCACCAAACAGGATCCCTGGCAGAGTTGCCCCATATTCAGAGTTGCCCCATAGAACCCAATCCCTGTGCCCCCGGCTCCAATCAGACGTGGATCTGGGAGACTATGATCGATGCCAGTTTAACCCCTTCCCCCCCCCCCCCATGCCAAGCAGATATTCAGGCATAGTCACTGGGTCCGACACAGGACTTTTCTGTATAACTGACCCATTGGGCGCGGGCGTAGGAACAATATCCCCTGTCCAGCAGGGGGCGCCAGGATCACAACTGCCAACGGGAGGCAAAGGGTTTAAACCATGACGGAAGGGAATTCCCTGGCGGTGTCACCTGGGCTGAACCAAGTCAGAACCAATTAATGCTCATTAGCACATGATGGTGTGAGCCTGATACTAATTACTCATTATGTCCCTGATTTGTACAAAGCTGCTAATTCTCTCCCAATAACCTCAGCTCCCTGCCCATTCCTGGCCTGTAGCCTCATTTATAGCAATAGATTGCAAGCTCCTTGGCCCACACCTTCTAGGGGTGCATCTGCCCTTGGACAAGGTGGGATCTATGATCTGGTAACTGTAAGGGCCGGATTTATGGTCTTTTAGTGTCCGAGAGTGAAATTGTAATTTGTGCATCGTGGGTCCCGACTCATGGGCAAATTGCCCCCTCTGTGCCCCCCCGTGCCCCCCTCTGTTTGTTTATAGGGGCACAGCCAGGCCCTTCCCATAACTGGGCCCCACATTCCCTCGGCCTAACTCTGAAATAGATGGTGGAGCGGCGCCCTCTAGTGGAGAAACAACACATTGAGAAGCCAAGGAAACAAACTTACAGGGGACGAATGAATCTGTACCAGGAGGTTCCCATTGGGTCCATAATTCATTTATTCTTCTACTTTACCCAGTTAGAGAGCATAAATACCCCCCAGAATAACTGCCTCATCCCCTTTACCCCAAGTAACCACCACTTGCCTCTATTCCAATCGTAACACATTGTACTGCTGCCCATTGTACAACATCTGGGCCCCCCAATACTTATTGGTTATACACAGGAGAAAGTGGGAATGGCAAACGGAAAGGAGAGAGGGGAAGGGAAAGGGGGTTCGGGGAGTAGAGAGACAAATGGGGGGAGAGGGGAAATATAGAAGGGGGGAGGAAGAGGGAGGATGGGGGGGGAGTAAGGCCAAACAGTTGGGAGAATAGAAATGGCCGCTGCTGAGATGCTGAAAGATGTAGTTCAGCAAAAGCTTCAGGGTTAGTGCAGAACAGAACTACAAGTCCCACGATCCCCTGACACCTCCCTACCTTTGCCTGAAGGGAAGAAACACTCCATTTCGACGCTGCTCCGCGAGTGGGAGATGCACAGGGCGCTGCTGGGTACCAGCCCTTCCTGCGGGGGGCTCCGGTCGGTGGTCCGGACTAAGCACCATCCAGGCCGGTCGCTCGGCCTCTCCAGCAGCTCCACGGTTTGCCCCACCTGAATGCTCAGCTCATTGTTGTGGAGAGCGATGAAATCCTGCAGAACCGTCGTCAGTTCACAGCCCCCAGATAACTGCAAGGGATACGGAGAATGGCGTCAGCCTGGCACGGTCCCATGTACCCCTGGATTCAATAACCTTCTACTCAACTTCCAATCTGCCATTCAGTTACTGACTGGTTGCTGGGGCCCGTGGCCTTAGCAACCAGCTAGTAGTTTACATTCGGAACTAGAGAACAGTGATATTAATAATTGTAAAAGATAAGTGAAATTATTGCAAAAAGCTCGCTGTTATCATCATTCTAAAAGGCATTTTATATGGAAACTTCCCAAAACTTGGGGAGTGGGGGTCCCTCAAAAAAATTTCTTAGGGGGACACTGCCACCGCTAAATCCTCAGTCATGTTGGTGATCTGCCCCCAACTCACTCATGTGTGAGATCCCCAGACCCCCCTGAATAATAAGCAGAATGTCCCACAGATACAGTGTTCTACAAAACATCCAGGAGGTGGCAGTGTTTCCCCATCCATCTATGCGGAAGAGTGGCGGGGCCAATGGTGCCAGGGGGGCGAAAAGCCAAATAAGCACTACTTGCCCCAGACCTACCCATTTCTCTATATGTATTTCTCAGGGTGCCTTGCCCTACTGTCTCCATCTTGCCCTACTGTCCCCATCTTGCCCTACTGTCTCCATCTTGCCCTACTGTCCCCATCTTGCCCTACTGTCTCCATCTTGCCCTACTGTCCCCATCTTGCCCTACTGTCTCCATCTTGCCCTACTGTCCCCATCTTGCCCTACTGTCTCCATCTTGCCCTACTGTCCCCATCTTGCCCTACTGTCTCCATCTTGCCCTACTGTCTCCATCTTGCCCTACTGTCTCCATCTTGCCCTACTGTCCCCATCTTGCCCTACTGTCCCCATCTTGCCCTACTGTCTCCATCTTGCCCTACTGTCTCCATCTTGCCCTACTGTCCCCATCTTGCCCTACTGTCTCCATCTTGCCCTACTGTCTCCATCTTGTCCTACTGTCTCCATCTTGCCCTACTGTCCCCATCTTGCCTTACTGTCCCCATCTTGCCCTACTGTCCCCATCTTGCCCTACTGTCCCCATCTTGCCTTACTGTCCCCATCTAGCCAATAAGCAGAGGACCCGGGACCCCCCTATTAGGTGTGGGGTACTTGTTGCAGTACAGGGGGCATTTCCCTAACTGGGCCCAGCAGCAAAATTAGCTCAGGGGGCCTCACCCCTCACCCCACTAATTCATCACTGGGTGCCCCTGGGCACCGACACATGGTACTGTTACCCAGGGAAGAGAGACACTCGGGGGGGGGGGCACTGAGCCACTGTGGCGCCAACATGGGGATATCGGGCAAGGTGCAGGTGTGCCATGAAGAATAGTGGGCCAAATCCTGATCAACCCAAACCTCCCCCCCCTTGCACAAGGGCCCCTGTCCCCCATCTTACTGCAGTGAGCTGCCTGGCGCTCCTCTACTGACTGGCACCTACAGGCACAGGCAGCTATGGGCACTGGCAGCTACGGGCACAGGCAGCTACGGGCACAGGCAGCTACGGGCACAGGCAGCTACGGGCACAGGCACCTACGGGCACAGGCAGCTACGGGCACAGGCAGCTACGGGCACTGGCACCTACGGGCACAGGCACCTACGGGCACAGGCACCTACGGGCACAGGCAGCTACAAGCACAGGCAGCTACAAGCACAGGCAGCTACGGGCACAGGCAGCTACGGGCACAGGCAGCTACGGGCACAGGCAGCTACGGGCACAGGCAGCTACGGGCACTGCCCACCCTAGGAAACAAATGGGCACATTGTATGACGCAGACCACACTGGTTTCTGTCCAACCAGGCAGCTTGTGCATAAATGTATTAATTAGCTGCGTGGAGATAACGAGGGGACGGCCCTGTCTGCACAAAAGCCACCGAGCAAGTTTGTCCGGCTCTAAATATAATGAAACTGAGATATTCCTTGTTACCCCCCCCCCCCCGGAGCAGCGCCCCCTTCATACCCTGGGGCAATAGTATTGTTTGCAGCCTTCTGGGGTCCTGCCGGGTCATATGGTATAAAGCAAAGTACCAACCCCAGCTGTGCCCGGCTCTATACCTACCCCAGCTGTGCCCGGCTCTATACCTACCCCAGCTGTGCCCGGCTCTATACCTACCCCAGCTGTGCCCACCTATGTCCCTGCCCCAGCTGTGCCCGGCTCTATACCTACCCCAGCTGTGCCCGGCTCTATACCTACCCCAGCTGTGCCCGGCTCTATACCTACCCCAGCTGTGCCCGGCTCTATACCTACCCCAGCTGTGCCCACCTATGTCCCTGCCCCAGCTGTGCCCGGCTCTATACCTACCCCAGCTGTGCCCGGCTCTATACCTACCCCAGCTGTGCCCGGCTCTATACCTACCCCAGCTTTGCCCGGCTCTATACCTACCCCAGCTGTGCCCGGCTCTATACCTACACCAGCTGTGCCCGGCTCTATACCTACCCCAGCTGTGCCCGGCTCTATACCTACCCCAGCTGTGCCCGGCTCTATACCTACCCCAGCTTTGCCCGGCTCTATACCTACCCCAGCTGTGCCCGGCTCTATACCTACCCCAGCTGTGCCCGGCTCTATACCTACCCCAGCTGTGCCCGGCTCTATACCTACCCCAGCTTTGCCTGGCTCTATACCTACCCCAGCTGTGCCCAGCTCTATACCTACCCCAGCTGTGCCCGGCTCTATACCTACCCCAGCTTTGCCTGGCTCTATACCTACCCCAGCTGTGCCCAGCTCTATACCTACCCCAGCTGTGCCCGGCTCTATACCTACCCCAGCTGTGCCCGGCTCTATACCTACCCCAGGTTAATAATCGACATACCTGCCCTTTGCTCGGCCCCCAGCTGATTGGCAGGAACAGGAGGGGACAGACTGTTCCCGGTCCCGGTGACATCACTGCCACTCGGTGGATAACACCGTCCCCATGGCAACTGGTCCAGCTTAACCCCTTCAAAGCCACAAGACTGCAGAGGGATGCTGAGCACTTGATGGTGTCTAAGGCAACAAAGTCCACCCTGCAGCCCCCCCAGATATCACTGAACTCTCAGCGTCCAAGTCTGCGACCCAGTCCATTCTGTGTAACAGTCGGAACATTCCGGGCGCCCAAAGGTTATCCCTCCTGCACCCCATATGGACCACACGGGAGACACCCATGGGTGCACCTAAACCATCCCTCGGATGAATTTAGGGTCACACTGATGGTCGCCCCCCAAGAGGCCTCCAACGGTGCAGCAAAGGGCCACAATTTGGGGGCCACAAACTCGGGGCCACATCCAGGTCACGTGACTACTGACAGGAGGGAAAGTTCAGCCATAAATCTTTATGGCCCACAATCACCACCCTGGGCGGGCACAGCTGCCATCTTGCCCCCGGCACAGAGGCGTCTCCCCAATTACTGATCGTATCTGGCTGGACTTTACCCGGTTGCACCGCCCGGGGCCACACTGAGCTTTAAAGGGAAAAATTCCCTCCCTGTTCTATTTTTGCATCATTTCCCGACAATGAGATAAGTAATAAAAAAAAACAACAAGAATCTTGTCTGGACCATCAATCTGCTTTCTTGTTGCCAGGGAACACTGAGCGTAGCAACCAAAGCTGGGCTCCTCCCACAAAGCCCAGAATGCAGAAACTTTAGTTGCATCTTTAGTTGCGACTGCGGAATTTTGTATCATTTACTTCCAAGGCCGACCCCCCCCCCCCCCCGCTTCCCGGCCCCAACAACCGCTACTAACAAGGTCACATTGCTCAAATAGTTCCCTCTTGGCAGTAAAAGGGTTAAAATGACATTTTTTAGATTGTAAGCTCTATGGGGCAGGTATCCTCATAAAGCATCGCAGTGAAAAGCGTAAGCTCTGCAGGGGAGAAACATGAGGTGGGGTTTTCTATAATGGGAGTGGCCTAATGTTTAATAGGGGGCTGTATGGGGGCCCCCAAACAAATAATGCTGCTTAAAGCAGATCATAATGAATATAAATATAATGGTGAACTTCCCCTTTAAAGAGTGAGACTAATAAATTGAGAGACATCCCCCGACCCGGCGCCTTCCCTTTATTAGAGCTCCTCAAAGCAAAGGGCAAGAGAGAACTCCGAGTAAAGTTACTTTTATTTTCTGTTTGGGTTTATTTGCCCTTTAGAAAGGGATGTGGGGTGAGATTAAAGGGAAAGTACAAATGCTATAGAGCTTGTCCGGCTGTTAATAGCCAACAAGCAGGTCCCGGTGCCTTTGCTTTCACTGACTGCATCTTGAGTTTGACTTACCCTTTACAACAGATGGGGGCGCTGTTCTATTGCTGCCTATGGAGGGATTGGTTGCCCAGCTGCAGGTTACAAGTGGTACTGCATGTAACAAACAGTACTGAGCTGCCCTCCTGCCCCCCCGGCTGGTAGGAAAGCCAGTAGTTAAAGGGTTAAACACATGGGGATGAAGATTTCCTGCCCTGGACCAATTAATCTTTCTGCCCCCCCCCCCAGGAGACAATCAGCCCTTTATGTTCCCTGTAGGGGCAGGAATAGTGGGGGACAAGCTGGGGGGCCCCGGGGATTGGGGGTGCTCTACTTACAGATTTTATCCACTTATCTGTCTTCAGCCACTTTCTCATGGTGAGAGAGAGGGTCCCGGGGCCCCGAGAGAGCGCTGCACCCTGGCCGGACGCTGGGACAGCAGTGAGAGGCTGAGAGACTGCAGCACAGTCACATGGGAGTCAGGGCTGTCTTGTGATTTGCAGAGAGCGCTCTGGCAATTAGGCTGCTGTTCCGACTGCTTGGGGAGGGAGGGAAGGATCCGAGAGCGCAGGGCACGGACTGCCGACAGGTGTGACACACAGATGGGAGACTGCTCTCAGGTGTGACACACAGACAGACTGTTCTCAGGTGTGACACACCTGAGAACAGTCTCCTATCTGTGCGTCACACCTGAGAGCAGATTGGATTCACTTACCCAGGGGAGGTTCCTGCCTGACCATGGGAAAGAGAGCAGCCCAGGAGCAGGAAGTACAGAGAATCAGAGCTCTGTACCTGGGTAAGTACTGGGGGGAGATTGGATTCACTTACCCAGGGGGAGGTTCCTGTCTGTACTTCCTGCTCCTGGGCTGCTCTCTTTCCCATGGTCAGGCAGGAACCTCCCCCTGGGTAAGTGAATCCAATCTCCCCCCAGTACTTACCCAGGTACAGAGCTCTGATTCTCTGTACTTCCTGCTTCCTGGGCTGCTCTCTTTCCCATGGTCAGGCAGGAACCTCCCCCTGGGTAAGTGAATCCAATCTCCCCCCAGTACTTACCCAGGTACAGAGCTCTGATTCTCTGTACTTCCTGCTCCTGGGCTGCTCTCTTTCCCATGGTCAGGCAGGAACCTCCCCCCTGGGTAAGTGAATCCAATCTCCCCCCAGTACTTACCCAGGTACAGAGCTCTGATTCTCTGTACTTCCTGCTCCTGGGCTGCTCTCTTTCCCATGGTCAGGCAGGAACCTCCCCCTGGGTAAGTGAATCCAATCTCCCCCCAGTACTTACCCAGGTACAGAGCTCTGATTCTCTGTACTTCCTGCTCCTGGGCTGCTCTCTTTCCCATGGTCAGAGAATCAGAGCTCTGTACCTGGGTAAGTACTGGGGGGAGATTGGATTCACTTACCCAGGGGGAGGTTCCTGCCTGACCATGGGAAAGAGAGCAGCCCAGGAGCAGGAAGTACAGAGAATCCGAGCTCTGTACCTGGGTAAGTACCCTAAATCACCTGACCAGTTGGACCAATAGTAACACTAGAGTGAATTAGGCTGTGAGCTTCAAGATACTCACTGGCACCTCACTGTTGGGCTGTGAGAGCTGCAATCTTATTGGTCAGTACTTGCTCCTAGATTCTTGCACAGTATCCAACACCTATACTCAAAAAGTTCACGTGGAAAGACACTTTCCTGCGTACATACGGACAGGAGTACGAGTCCATTTATGTAGCTGATTCCCACTGAGTTTAATAAGGAAACAGTTTCCCGTTAAATGTAAGGATTTCCGTACAAAGGGGGGTCCCCCAGCTCATGTCGGGGTGCCCAGTTTAAAAGCATAGGGCCCCACCTGAGCTAATTTGGGAGACAAAGAGTTAAAACGGCGCCTACAAAATATTATTTTATACAACTTTCGACCCAAATGAACCAAGGAAACTGATTGTAACCAGGAACCAATAGAAACCCAGACGCAGCCCCTCATTTCCACCTTACAGGCCCCTCCTTTATTTATTAGCGGAACCCACCTTGTCGCTGTCCATGGTGTTCTGGGAGGTTCTGGAGGCGATGGAGATGGTGTCCGGTTGGCTGCTGCCGTCCCCCTGGCTATCGGCGTCCTCCAGTACGTCCCTGGGGGGGAGTCACGGATACTGTTAGTCCCACCGTGAAAGCCGCACTTGCCCTTTAACCCTAAGCGGCCATATGTGTTAGAGAATGGGGCGGAATCCTGTGGCCTCCGGACATTAACAACCCTAGGGCTGCACGCTGGGAATCCTGTGCTAGAGTGTCAGCTCTTTGTAACGGCTGATTATCCTTATGCTCTAGGAAAGGGCAACTGCTATTGTTAATACTCTCCTCCCATTATCCTTACTGCCTTACACCTGGGGGCTGTGAGATACAGACATTCAAACTAGAGACCCAGCCCAGCTCCCCATTGCTGCCCTGAACCCCTGAACCTGTACCCCCTTCTGGGCCGGTACCTTTTGCTGTTGTTGCGCTGCTTTGCTGGAGTTTTGGGGGGCTGGATGGGTTCTTTCAAGGCTCCTTTCAAATGGATCATCCTTTCCTGAATGACTTCCCGGATGTTCTTGATCCATTCCTGCTTCACCTCGATACTAGATGCCTAGGGAGGAACCCAAATCGACACCATCACTACACCAGAACCCAGTGAGATCCCAGAACACAAACAGCCAATCAGACCTTTACCAGAACCATGTCCGGTGTCATAAGGCCAAAAGCCAATCTGTGTGCACCCACACAGACAGTCCCAGGGGTCCCACCTTGTACCCCAGCCAATAGAGACAAACGTACCTTTAGCACTGTCTTGTTATCGGATGATGGGGTGCGCCCCGACCATAGGGCAAACTTACAGGGGTCCCCCTCTACGTGCTCCGTCACCCCCAGTTCCGAGGTCTGAAAGGGAGAGAAGAGAGTCAGCGATGTAGTAAATAGAACCGTGTACTTTCCTTATCTGTACAGCAGGGGGCGCACTTGTGTATCAGAGCCTTATCTGTACAGCAGGGGGCGCACTTGTGTATCAGAACCGTGCACTTTCCTTATCTGTACAGCAGGGGGCGCACTTGTGTATCAGAACCGCGCACTTTCCTTATCTGTACAGCAGGGGGCGCACTTGTGTATCAGAGCCTTATCTGTACAGCAGGGGGCGCACTTGCGTATCAGAGCCGCGTACTTTCCTTATCTGTACAGCAGGGGGCGCACTTGCGTATCAGAGCCGCGTACTTTCCTTATCTGTACAGCAGGGGGCGCACTTGCGTATCAGAGCCGCGTACTTTCCTTATCTGTACAGCAGGGGGCGCACTTGCGTATCAGAGCCGCGTACTTTCCTTATCTGTACAGCAGGGGGCGCACTTGCGTATCAGAGCCGCGTACTTTCTTATCTGTACAGCAGGGGGCGCACTTGCGTATCAGAGCCGCGTACTTTCCCCTCTATCTGTACAGCAGGGGGCGCCACTTGCGTATCAGAGCGGCACTTTCTTATCTGTACAGCAGGGGGCGCACTTGCGTATCAGAGCCGCCGCACTTCCCTTATCTGTACAGCAGGGGGCGCACTTGCGTATCAGAGCCTTATCTGTACAGCAGGGGGCGCACTTGCGTATCAGAGCCGCGCACTTTCCTTATCTGTACAGCAGGGGGCGCACTTGCGTATCAGAGCCTTATCTGTACAGCAGGGGGCGCACTTGCGTATCAGAGCCGCGCACTTTCCTTATCTGTACAGCAGGGGGGCGGCGCACTTGCGTATCAGAAGCCATATCTATCTGTACAGCAGGGGGCGCACTTGCGTATCAGAGTCATATCTGTACAGCAGGGGGCGCACTTGCGTATCAGAGCCGCGTACTTTCCTTATCTGTACAGCAGGGGGCGCACTTGCGTATCAGAGCCGTGCATTTCCTTATCTGTACAGCAGGGGGCGCACTTGCGTATCAGAGTACAGCAGGGGGCGCACTTGCGTATCAGAGCCATATCTGTACAGCAGGGGGCGCACTTGCGTATCAGAGCCGCGCACTTTCCTTATCTGTACAGCAGGGGGCGCACTTGCGTATCAGAGTCATATCTGTACAGCAGGGGGCGCACTTGCGTATCAGAGCGCGCGCCTCGTATCTTATCTGTACAGCAGGGCGCACTTGCGTATCAGAGTCATATCTGTACAGCAGGGGGCGCACTTGCGTATCAGAGTCATATCTGTACAGCAGGGGGCGCACTTGCGTATCAGAGTCATATCTGTACAGCAGGGGGCGCACTTGCGTATCAGAGTCATATCTGTACAGCAGGGGGCGCACTTGCGTATCAGAGTCATATCTGTACAGCAGGGGGCGCACTTGCGTATCAGGAGCCACTTCCTATCTGTACAGCAGGGGGCGCACTTGCGTATCAGAGCCTTATCTGTACAGCAGGGGGCGCACTTGGTATCAGAGTCTATCTGTACAGCAGGGGGCGCACTTGCGTATCAGAGTCATATCTGTACAGCAGGGGGCGCACTTGCGTATCAGAGTCATATCTGTACAGCAGGGGGCGCACTTGCGTATCAGAGCCGCGCACTTTCCTTATCTGTACAGCAGGGGGCGCACTTGCGTATCAGAGCCGCGCACTTTCCTTATCTGTACAGCAGGGGGCACACTTGCGTATCAGAGCCTTATCTGTACAGCAGGGGGCGCACTTGCGTATCAGAGCCTTATCTGTACAGCAGGGGGCACACTTGCGTCTCCGCCCCCCCGGGATCCCAATGGATCACTCACCAGCAGTTTGTTCTTAAAGACGTATTTGGTGTGGCCGGTGGAGTCTTTGATCTCTTTGCTGAAGACGAGGGAGATTTCGAAGAGGAAGAGGTGCCGGTCGCGCCCCTTGCGGATGAGGGATTTGGGGTCCCAGACTTGGAAGGAATCTTGCAGGATAAGTTCCCCTTGAACGTCCAGGTTTTCGTCAAATCCTAGTGATAAAGCATGGGGGGTTACGGCCCTCCCAGACCCCAATCCTGCCCCCGCGGCTTCCTCATTTGCAGCATTGCAGGAAAGGAAACCCAATTATTCAGAACTAGGGATTTGGCCGAATCCTGAGTTTATTTTAAGGATTCGGTTTCGTCGAATCCACAATCCCGGCCGAACCGAAAGCAGATTCTAATTAGCTTAAATTAGCATATGCTTATTAGCATTCAGAAAGGGTTAAACAGTCAGGTGAAAAAAATATCAGTGTGCGCAGCGATTCTTAACCCCTTCTGATCCTAATTACCATATGTTAATTAGGGTTCAGATTCGGTTTGGGGTTCGGCCGAGAGTGGGTTCGGGGGTACGGCCGAGAGTGGGTTCGGGGATTCGGCCGAGAGTGGGTTCGGGGATTCGGCCGAGAGTGGGTTCGGGGATTCGGCCGAGAGTGGGTTCGGGGGTACGGCCGAGAGTGGGTTCGGGGATTCGGCCGAGAGTGGGTTCGGGGGTTCGGCCGAGAGTGGGTTCGGGGATTCGGCCGAGAGTGGGTTCGGGGTACGGCCGAGAGTGGGTTCGGGGATTCGGCCGAGAGTGGGTCGGGATTCGGCGAGAGTGGTTCGGGGATTCGCCGAGAGTGGGTTCGGGGATTCGGCCGAGATTCGGGTTCGGCGAGAGTGGGTCGGGTTCGGCCGAGAGTGGGTCCGGGGATTCGGCCGAGAGTGGGTTCGGGGGATTCGGCCGAGAGTGGGTTCGGGGATTCGGCCGAGAGTGGGTTCGGGGATTCGGCCGAGAGTGGGTTCGGGGATTCGGCCGAGAGTGGGTTCGGGGGTACGGCCGAGAGTGGGTTCGGGGATTCGGCCGAGAGTGGGTTCGGGGGTTCGGCCGAGAGTGGGTTCGGGGATTCGGCCGAGAGTGGGTTCGGGGATTCGGCCGAGAGTGGGTTCGGGGATTCGGCCGAGAGTGGGTTCGGGGATTCGGCCGAGAGTGGGTTCGGGGATTCGGCCGAGAGTGGGTTCGGGGGTTCGGCCGAGAGTGGGTTTGGGGATTCGGCCGAGAGTGGCCGGGGTTCGGCGAGAGTGGTCCGGGGTTCGGCCGAGAGTGGGTTCGGGGATTCGGCCGAGAGTGGGTTCGGGGATTCGGCCGAGAGTGGGTTCGGTGCCCCCCTATTCAGATCCCACCCATAAATTTAACAAAAAGTATACAACTTCCCCTTTAAAAGGCTTCGGTTCTGAGAGTATTATAAGCCAATAGGAGTCACTGTACCTTCCAGCATGCTGACGTGCATGGCATCATTGGCCCGCTTGGGCACACTCAGCATCACCTCCAGCCCGTCCTTTATCTCCCCTTTCCCTTCCTCACAGCAGGTCAGAAGCTCCTGTGGGCGACACAACCCCCCCCCCATTATTATTGGGATTCATATAAATCGGATCAGGAGGCAGAATTTCCAAGGAAGCATCTGATTGGCTTACACCGACGCATACTAAAATATAACCGTTATTAAGGGCAGTTAACCCTTTAAAAGCAAACGGGTCGGGGGGTTCTGACCTTGAGAAGCAGCTGGTACTTAGTGATCCGCTGGACGGGTTTGATGAGGTAGGAGGAGATGGAGTTGGCCAGGCCGTGTCGCTGCTGGATCTCCTGCGGCACAAACACAGGGAATCGGGTCAATGGGAGAATTGAAGCGGAACCGGCCCACTCCCCGGCGCCGCCGCCAACTTACGTCAAAGAAGGAGCCGGCGTGCTCCAGGATCAGCTGACTGGAGTCGGGTTTGTTCTTACAGTAGGTCACGTACATGTGGAACTTGTCGGCCTGGGGAGAGAGAATTCCCGGGAATCTTATATAACGGGATCCACAAGGGAAAGTCACATTAAAGGGGAAGTAAACCTTTACATTCACTTTTAGTAGGATGTACACATTGACAATTTGCAATTGGTCTTCATTTGTTATGGTTTATCAGTTATGTAAACTACACCACTAAGGGAACTTTTAGGCTGATTCTTAGCAACTTTTCTATTGGTCTTCATAATTTGAATTATTTCCCTCCTTCTTCTGTCTCTTTGCAGCTTTCAAATGGGGGTCACTGACCCCGGCAGCCAAACCCTATTGCTCTGTGAGGCTCCAGTTTTATTGTTATTGTTACTTTTTATTCCTTATCTTTCTATTCAGCCCCTCCCCTATTCATATACCAGTCTCTCATCCAAACCACTCCCTGGTTGCTAAGGTGACTTGGACCCTAGCAACTCTTTCCAGCTTTCAAATGGGGGTCACTGACCCCGGCAGCCAAACCCTATTGCTCTGTGAGGCTAAAATTCTTCTTATTGGTACTTTTTATTACTCATCTTTCTATTCAGTCCCTCTCCTCGTCTCTCGTTCAAACCACAGCCTGGTTGCTAGGGTCACTTGGGCCCTAGCAACAGTTACATGCTGCAATTCCAAACTGGAGAGCTGCTGGAAAAAAAAGGCAAATAATTCAAAAAACCATTGGAAATAAAAAGTGAAGACCAATCGCAAATTGTCTTGCTCCATGTCAATTTAAAGGAGAACTACCCCAAAGGAATTCAAACGGGGAGGGGTGGTGGGAGCTGCCATATTGATCCCCATAGAGCGCACAGAATCACAGTGACATTTACCCAAGTGACAAAACAATGTCCCACGTCCTCCGGCAGCTGCTCGTACTTCTCCAGCTCTTTCAGGAAGATGCTACGGGGGACACGGGATAATGAGACGTTAATGAATCAGTAACGAGCAGCGGGGGCGGGATTAAGCCTAACGAACCCAGAACCTACTTATTGTGAAAGTCGTATATTTCCTGAATGTTCCCAAAGATGATGTGCTCCTTATTCACTATTCCGGGCGGAATTTCCTCCACTCCGCTGGTCATTTCCCACAGGTAGGTCTGAAAAAGGGGAAAAGGTCACATGATCAGGAGCCAATCGGGTCAACATGACATCCGCAAGGTTGAACCCATTTATCCTTATCATTTACAGTAGGGGGTACATTATCCCTTATAATACATGAGTGATACTCAGAGTTCCCTGTATAACTCAGCCTGCAGCCTTGTGCCTTTATATGGGGGGCACAGAACCCCTCAGTGACTGCTAATATCCTTATCATTTACAGTAGGGGGTACATTATCCCTTATAATACATGAGTGATACTCAGAGTTCCCTGTATAACTCAGCCTGCAGCCTTGTGCCTTTATATGGGCACAGAACCCCTCAGTGACTGCTAATATCCTTATCATTTACAGTAGGGGGTACATTATCCCTTATAATACATGAGTGATACTCAGAGTTCCCTGTATAACTCAGCCTGCAGCCTTGTGCCTTTATATGGGGGGCACAGAACCCCTCAGTGACTGCTAATATCCTTATCATTTACAGTAGGGGGTACATTATCCCTTATAATACATGAGTGATACTCAGAATTCCCTGTATAACTCAGCCTGCAGCCTTGTGCCTTTATATGGGGGGCACAGAACCCCTCAGTGACTGCTAATATCCTTATCATTTACAGTAGGGGGTACATTATCCCTTATAATACATGAGTGATACTCAGAGTTCCCTGTATAACTCAGCCTGCAGCCTTGTGCCTTTATATGGGGGGCACAGAACCCCTCAGTGACTGCTAATATCCTTATCATTTACAGTAGGGGGTACATTATCCCTTATAATACATGAATGGGGGCACTTACCTCCATACACTCGTGCAAGTCCCGCACATACGCTTTCTCTGTCTGTAGAAGTTCCGCCATGATGAATCTGCAATTGGAAGTGATTGTAACACAAATTAACCCATTATTTCCCCCCTTTTCCCTATTGGTCGACGCCCCATCGCCCCCCCATTGTCCCACATACTCTTTTTTCCTGGCGGATTTTCTCTTCTCCTCGTTGAGTTCATGGCCGGCGTCGCGCAGCTTCACCTCCGGGTCAGTCAGAATCGCAGGGACAATGTCCAACTCCAGGTCCTTTGTGTCCTGAAAAAGAAATTAAGAATTTTATTAATCTCATGTGAATAAAACCCCAAGGGGCCATGGGGGGCGCTAAGCTTACAGCAGACCCCACCGTCCGGGCCCCCCCATTACTGTCAGCGCCAAGGGTGCAGGCCGGACCCTGTGCTTCATCGACTTCACCCCCCAAAACATACATTTTTCCCAGCAACCCATTGGGTACCTCAGTGCAGATGCCCAGGGCTCGCTGCAGGCCGCAATGGTATTTGCCCATACGCAGAGCGAATTCCCGGTAGTGTTTGTTGACAGTAGTGACCCATTTCTTCAGCTCGGTGGCGTGAACGTGGCCCTTCTCCACAAAGCTGTCTGCCAGCTGGATCAGCAGCCGCACCTTCTCCTTCGTTTGCTGCGGGCACGGAGCTCGTTAGTACAAGATAATTAGATGGGATACAGACATATATATTATTAAACAGCACTGTGTATTTTATTAAAGGGGTAAATATGGGATGTGGCCCTAATGTCAATGAAAGCTTCGCCCATGGGAAGAGAAATGTTACAAACTGATACAGGTATGGGATCCCTTATCCGGAAACCCAGTATCCATAAAGTTCCGAATTACGGAAAGGGCCAACTCCCACAGACTCCATTATAATCAAATAATTCTAATTTTTAAAAATGATTTTCCTCCTTCCTTTCTCTGTAATAATAAAACAGTACCTGTACTTGATCCCAACTAAGATATAATTACCCCTTATTGGGGGCAGAACAGCCCTATTGGGTTTATTTAATGGTTAAATGATTCCCTTTTCTCTGTAATAATAAAACAGTACCTGTACTTGATCCCAACTAAGATATAATTACCCCTTATTGGGGCAGAACAGCCCTATTGGGTTTATTTCATGGTTAAATGATTCCCTTTTCTCTGTAATAATAAAACAGTACCTGTACTTGATCCCAACTAAGATATAATTACCCCTTATTGGGGGCAGAACAGCCCTATTGGGTTTAATTAATTTTTTATTGATTTTTTAGTAGACTTAAGGTATGGAGATCCAAATTACAGAAAGATCCCTTATCCGGAAAACCCCAGGTCCCAATCATTCTGGATAACAGGTCCCATACCTGTACTTTGTTTCCTGTATCTTTTATCCAATTTAAATCCTCAATTCTGATTTACAAGCAACTATGTTACATAAACACATATAAACCCCTAATTGGTATCTGATTGGATTATTCCCCTCAGTATTCCAGGTGACCCCCCAATGTCCCCCCCGGCCCCCCGTACCTTGGCAGGTATCCGGAATTCCTCGTATTCCTTCAGCAGCTCCTGAGTCTCCTCAATACATTCCCCAGGGGAGATGCGAGTGGAGAGATAATGCTCCCCGGCTTCCTGAATCCAGTCCAGAGCCTGTGGGAACCAATAGGAAGAGTTGTCATGGGGGGGGTCGTTGAGCCAATGGGCATAGAGAATGTAACAGAAAGTGGCAGTGGCATGGAGAGAGCTGACAGTCGGTTTTCAATTAGTTGGGCAGATATTGCTATGGGGTGAATAGTGATTGGTCCGGCTGCACATCACATGACTGGATGAAAACCAGTGCAGTCTGCAGCATCAGGCCTGTTTCATGCTACCAGCGCTACAGGGGCCCATAGCTTGGAGCCCAATTGGATTAAAGGTGGCCAATTCGGGTCCATAAATCCGACTTGGCACCTATGGGGCCCTCCGATAGGCCTACCCGACCGATGCCTCCAGCTGTTCCTATGGTATCACCCACCCAAGGTGGGCACATCGGGGGAAAGGATTGCTCGCTGGGTGAAGTCACCACCGTGGGTGGGCAATATCATGCTAATGCGATGGCAGACTATTACTAGGTGCAAGGGGCGAGAAATCAGGTAGGCACAGGGTGGCATATGTGCCAACCACACAGCTTGCAATCTAATGCTTTTATAGCTAAAGGAGAATATGATGAAAGTGATTGATGCCCTATTTGTGCACAGTAAGGATTCCCCGTGGCAGTGCCCACAGCTGGCACCTCGCCCCATACCTGCTTGGCGCTCCTCTCAAACACAATGTACTGCTGGCACTGGTCCAACCGCCGCTTCTTCAGGGTCCAAAAGTGCAGCACCCGGTTCTCCCTTTGCAGGAGCTCGCTCAGTATGGCTGCGGGTAAAGCACAATGGTGATCCAACGGGACAGGCGCAAAGCAAAATGGGGGTATGGGGGTGCCACGGCACAAGGTATATATGCCCCCCCCCAGGTTTGGATTTGATCATTTGTTTTTGTTTGAATGACAGATAATATGCGGGTAAGTGCTGCCCAACTGGCATTTACGTGGCACCTTAGTATGATGTAGAGAGTGACATTCTGAGACAATTTGCAATTGGTCTTCATTTTTTATTATTTGCAGTTTTTAGTTATTTCATTTTCAGTTCAGCAGCTCCCCAGTTTAGAGTTTAAGCAGCTATTTGGTTGCTAGGGTCCAAGTTACCTTAGTAACCAGGGAGGGGTTTGTATGAGAGGCTGATATAGGAATAGGGGAGGGGCTGAATAGAAAGATAAGGAATAAAAAGTAACAATAACAATAAAACTGGAGCCTCACAGAGCAATAGGGTTTGGCTGCCGGGGTCAGTTATCCTGTTGCTAGAGCTCCAATTACCTTAGCAACCAGGGAGTGGTGTGAAAGAGAGACAGGAATATGAATAGAGGAGGGGCTGAATAGAAAGATAAGGAATAAAAAGTAACAATAACAATAAAACTGGAGCCTCACAGAGCAGTAGGGTTTGGCTGCCGGGGTCAGTGACCCCCATTTGAAAGCTGCAAAGAGTCAGAAGAAGGGAAATAATTTAAAAACTATAACAAATAAATAATGAAGACCAATTGAAAAGTTGCTTAGAATTGGCCATTCTGTAACTGAAAGGTGAACCCACCCCTTTAACTTGGACCCTAGCTGCTGAAATTCCAAACTAGATAGGCTTTGAACAATTCAAAAACTGCAAATAAAAAATAAAGACCAATTGCAAACTCTCAAAATAGCATTCCCTACATAATACTAATAGTTAATTAAAAGATGAACAACCCCTTTAACCGTGCCACTGCGGCCAACCCTCCCATGGGCGGAGGTGTCAGATCCACTACCCACTGAACTACAACTCCCAGCACCGACAGAAGCAGAATTGCTTCACTGGGCAAATCCCCTCCCAGCCACCGTACCTTTAACTTGCTGCTCGGGGACGCGCGTGTGGGGGGCCACGCCGGGCATGCTCACGTTGTTACGGTGAATGTACTTCAGAAAGACTTCCGCGTTCCTCCGCGCTAACGTACAAGCCTGGATACAGGGAAAAAAGGGCAAACAAACCCGTCGGGCAAACGTGTTAGTGTAACGATATAGGGGTTTTTATCCCATAATCTCCCCAGGTACAGAACTGTGATTGGCTGCTTGTGGGCTGCTCTCCTACCTATCGTCAGGAGGGAGGGGCAATGGCAGTTGGGGATTTTGTCGTTGCGTTTATCTATATGGGCAGTACCAGCAGGGAGTTCTTACTCAATCCAATTGCTCCACACTGACCCATTCAATGGCAAAACTCCACTTAGCTTTTTTGACTTGGCCAAAGGAAAGAGAGCAGCCCAAGCATACAAAGTGCTTCTACAGCAGAGTATATACTGGCAGAAAACTGGATTCACTTACCCAGGGGTAAGTCAGGGCTTGTTCCCCTTTAAATTAACCATTAGTATGATGTACAGAAGGCTATTCCGAGAAAACTTGCAATTGGTCTTCTTTTTTTATTATTTGTGAATTTTGAATAATTTAGTTTTCTGTTAAGCAGCTCTCCTGGTTGGAATTTAAGCAGCTCTGTGGTTGCTAGGGCTCAAATGAACCTAGTAACCAGGCAGCGGTTTGTAAAAGGAACAGGCATTTGATTATTAGATTATAGAGTAATATAAAATAATGTTAACAATAAAACTGGAGCCTCACAGAGCAATATGGTTTGGCTGCCGGGGTCAGTGACCCCCATTTGGAAATGGTCCAAAGAATAACTCAAAAACTATGAAAAATAAAAAAATGAAGACCAATTGAAAAGTTACTAAGATTAGGCCGTGCTTTCACATACTTAGAGTTATCTCGTCATTTAGTGACAGAGAGACAATTTCCCCTTTAATACTAGTGACTGACCTTAAGGAAAGCCTCCTTCTGCTCCAGGTGTTTACTGATCAGCGGCATCACGTGGTCCGACTCAGTGGAGGGTCCCAGCTTATCGTGGCCCCGACACCAGTCCTCATCCCTGCGGTACTCCTGCTCCAGGCTCTCCAGAACGCTGCACACCTAGGGCAAATGTGGGGGGTTATAATGTGCTGCTGCCCCCCAATACCCAATAACCTAATATATAGGGGCAGAGACAGGGGAAAGTGTTGGAAGGGTTACTGCCTGCCCTGCTCTCATTTCCCTACAGAAATAGGGGTTGGTAGCACTAGGTAGGTACCTAATATATAGGGGCAGAGACAGGGGAAAGTGTTGGAAGGGTTACTGCCTGCCTTATATAAAACCTATATACCATGCCCCTGACCCGCCAATAGACAAATACAAAGTACTGACCTGCTCGGAGGTTTTATAGAAGGCCACAGAGGCATTCACTAGCTTGAGTCTGTCCTCCATCTTGAGCATGAGTTGCTGCCAGTGCATCGCCACCTTCTCGGCGCATTCCCGGATGGCGTCGGCGTCGTAGTGCCCGGCCTGTAGAAGCGCCTCTGCTTTCTGCTGGACCTGCAGGGCACTTTGGTGAGTCTTCTGCAGAGAGCTGGCGTGGAAAAGGGACTGTGAGAGAGAAAACAACGTCAGAACCACGAGAAAACAAGCAGAACCAGAGGCCGACCTACCTGGGCTGGAGATGTAAGTACAATAATGTGACCCATCACCATAGACCCCAATTACCTACAGCTACAGGCAATCATGTTACTGCTGATATGATTATTATAATCAATTGAGAGGCCTTAATCTCTAATTACTGCTGCTGGGCTGCTCTCCTCCCAATGGTCAGGCTTCCCTCTATGGATCACGCCCCACCTCTCTGTCTGACAATGGGAAAGAGAGCAGCCCAGGAGCAGGAAGTACAGAGAATCAGAGCTCTGTACCTGGGTAAGTACTGGGGGGAGATTGGATTCACTTACCCAGGGGGAGGTTCCTGCCTGACCATGGGAAAGAGAGCAGCCCAGGAGCAGGAAGTACAAAAAAGTACAACTCCAGACCAGGGTAAATAAGGGGCTGCATTCACTTTCCAATAGCGGAAGCTCTTATCCAATTTCAAGGTGTCAAAGGGCTAAAGTAATGGGAAATGAGTGCACTTACCTCAATAGCCATCTGAAACTGCTCGTGTTCTCGCTGCAACTGCTCAGCTTCCGACAGTGAACTGGCATTAACCAGACTGGCATTCAGCATCGACTCGCCCATTCGGATCCAGCCCAGCACCTATATGGGGTAACAGTGGGTATTCAGAACTTACTATAGGTTACTATACCTGCTATCCCACAGCCCCAGTCCCTTTCCCAGAGGCTATTATCCCTTGCTACTATAGGCACCGTCTCTCCCTACTATACTGCTATCCCAAGCCCCAGTCCTTCCAAGGCTATTCACCCCAACTGCTCATATAGGCAACATACTCTCCCTACTATATCCTGCTATCGCCCACAGCCCCTAAGTCCCTTCCAGAGGCTATTATCCCCCAACTGCTACTATAGGCAACATCTCTTCCCTACTATACCTGCCTATCCCAACAGCCCCAGTCCCTCCCAGAGGCTATTATCCCCCCACTGCTATATAAGGCACAATCTCTCCCTACTATACCTGCTATCCCACAGCCTCAGTCCCTTCCAGAGGCTATTATCCCCCACTGTACTATAGGCACCATCTCTCCTAACTATCCTGCTATCCACAAGCCCCCAGTCCACCTTCCCAGAGAGCTATATTGCTACTATAGGCACCATCTCTCCCTACTATACCGTTGCTATCCACAGCCCCAGTCCATTCCCAGAAGGCTATTATCTCCCCAACTGCTACTATAGGCACCATCTCTCCCTACTATCTGATCCACAACACCCAGTCCCTTCCAGAGGCTAACTTCTCCACTGCTAACTATAGCACCAATCTCTCCCTACTATACCTGCTATCCCACAGCCCTCAGTCCCTTCCCAGAGGCTATTAATCCCCACCAACTTGCTACTGATAGCACCATCTCTCCCTACATAATTCCTGTTTCCCACAGTCCCCAGCCTTCCCCAGAGGCTATTATCCCCCCAGCTGCTACTATAGGCACCATCTCTCCCTACTATACCCTGCTATCCCACGCCCCAGTCCCTTCCCAGAGGCTATTATCCCCCACTGCTACTATAGAGCACCATCGTCTCCCTACTAACCTGCTATCCCACAGCCCCAGTCCTTCCCAGAGGCTACTACCCCACTGCTACTATGGCACCATCTCTCTCCTACTATACCTGCTATCCCACAAGCCCCAGTCCTTCCAGAGGCTATTATCCCCCCACTGCCTACTATAGGCACCATCTCTCCACTAACTTAATACCTGCTATCCACAGCCCCAGTCCCTTCCCAGAGGCTAATTAATCCCCACTGCTACTATAGGCACCATCTCTCCCTACTATACCTGCTTATCCACAAGCCCCATCCTTCCCCAGAGGCTATTATCCTCCACACTGCTTACTATAGGCCAACCAATCTCTCCCTACTATACCTGCTATCACCACAGCCCCAGTCCCTTCCCAGAGGCTATTATCTCCCCCACTGCTACTATATGCACCATCTCTCCCTACTTATACCTGCTATCCCACAGGCCCCGTCCCTTCCCAGAGGCTATTATCCCCCCACTGCTACTATAGGCATCCAAACTCTCCATACTATACCTGCTATCCCAACAGCCCCAAGTCCCCTTCACCAGAGGCTATTTCCCCCCACTTGCTACTATAGGCCCATCTCTCCTACTATACCTGCTATCTCCACACCCCAAGTCCCTTCCCAGAGGCTATTATCCCCCCCCTGCTACTATAAGGGCACCATCTCTCCCTACTATACCTGCTATCTCACAGCCCCAGTCCCTTCCCAGAGGCTATTATCCCCCCACTGCTACTCTAGGCACCATCTCCCTGCCCTACTAGATAGTCCTGCTATCCCCACATTCCCCAGTCCCTTCCCAGAGGCCTATTAATCCCCCACTGCTACTATATGGCACCAATCTCTCCCTATCTATAACCTGCTACCCCAGCCCCAGTCCCTTCCCAGGAGGCTATTATCCCCCACTGCTACTATAGGCACCATCTCCCCCTACTAATACTGCTATCCACAGCCCCGTCCTTCCCAGAGGCTATTATCCCCCAGCTGCTACTATTAGGGCACCCATCTCTCCCTACTATAAATCCGCTATCCCACAGCCCCAGTTCCTCTTCCCAGAGGCTATTAATCCCCCACTGCCTACTATAGGCACACAATCTCTCCCTACTATACCTGGCTAATCCCCGACAGCCCCAGTTCCCTTCCCAAGGCTATTATCCCCCAACTGCTACATAGGGCCACCATCTCCTCCCCTACTATACCTGCTATCCACAGCCCCAGTACCCTCCCAGAGGCTATTAATCCCCCACTGCCACTTAGGCAAACCATCTCTCCCTACTATACCTGCTATCCACAGCCCCAGTCCCTTCGCAGAGGCTATTATCCCCCACTGCTACTATAGGCACCATCTCTCCCTCTATACCGCTATCCCCAGCCCCAGTCCTTCCCAGAGGCTATATCCCCCACTGCTACTATGGCACCATCTCTCCCTACTATACCTGCTGTCCCACAGCCCAGTCCTCTTCCCAGAGGCTATTATCCCTGCCACTGCTACTATGGCACCAATCTCTCCCTAACGATAAACCCTGCTAATCCCACAGCCCCCAGTCCCTTCCCAGAGGCTATTATCCCCCACTGCTACTGATAGGCACCATCTTCCCTACTGATAGCCTGCTATCTACAACAGCCCCAGTCCCTTCCAGAGGCTAATTATCCCCCCACTGCTAACTATCAGGCACCATCTCTCCTCTATACTGCTATCCACAGCCCCAGGCCTTCCAGAGGCTATTATTCTCCCCCACTGCTACTATAGGCAGGGACCATCTCTCCCTACCTAATAGGGGGGCTGCTATCTCCACAGCCCAGGTCCCTTCCCCAGCCAGGCTATTATCCCCACCTCCTTCGCTAATATACGGCCACCACTCTCTCCCTACTATAACCTGCATATCCACATGCCCCAGTCCTTTTTCCCAGAGGCTATTATCCCCCACTGCCTACTATAGGCACCATCTCTCCGCTACTAATACCTGCTAATCCCACAGCACCCAGTCCCGTCCATCAGGGGGGTACGTGGCCGAGGCATTATCTATCACCAAATCCTACATATAGGCACCAATCATCTCCATACTATAAACCTGCTATCCCACAGCCCAGTCCCCTTCCCAGAGCTATTACCACTGGCTACTATACAGCACGTCCTCTCCTACTAATAACCTGCTATCCACCAAAGCCCCAGCTCCCTCCAGAGGCCTATTCATCCCCCCACTCGCTACTATACGCGCAACGCATCTCTCCTACTACCTGCTATGCCCAACACCCCATCCCTTCCAGAGCGTATTTATCTGCTACTATACCGGCAACCAGTCTTCTTCTTTCCTATCTTTATTTATTCCTGTCTTATTCTCCATCATGTCCACAGTCTCTCTTCCCAGAGGCTATTATCCCCCCACTGCTACTATAGGCCACCATTCTCTCCCTAACTATAACCTGCTATCCCCACAGCCCCAGTCCCCTTCCCAGATGGCATTATCCCCCCACTTGCTAGCTATAGGCACCATTTCCCCTACTATACCTGCTATCCCACACTCCAGTCCCTCCCAGAGGCTGATTATCCCCCACTGTTACTAATAGGCACCATCTCTCCCTAACTATAACCTGCTATCCCACAGCCCCGTCCCTTCCCAGAGGCTATTATCCCGCCCACTGCTACTCTAGGCAACCTCTTCCCTACTATAGCCTGCTTATCCACAGCCCAGTCCTCCCAGAGGCTATTTCTCCCATCTGCTACTAATATGGCACATTCTCTCCACCCTACTAATAAGCCTGCTTATTCGCCACTATTCCTCCTAGTCCCCTTCCAGAGGCTATTAATCCCCGCCACTGCTACTATAGGCACCATCTCTCCTACTTAAGACCTGCTATCCCAAGCCCCAGTCCCTTCCCAGAGGCTATTATCCCCCCTGCACTGCTACTATAGGCACCATCTCTCCCTACTATACCATGCTATCCCACAGCCCCAGTCCCTTCCCAGAGCTATTATGCCCCACTGCTACTCATAGGCACCAATCTCTCCCTACTATACCTGCTATCCACAAGCCCCAGACCCCTTCCCAGAGGCTATTATCCCCCACTGCTACTATAGGCACCATCTCTCCCTACTTAGCTGCTATCCACAGCCTCCAGTCCCGTCCCAGAGGCTATAATTCTCCTACTGCGTACTATAGGCACCATCTCGTCTCCTACTATAAACTTGCTATCCACAGCCCCAGTCCTTCCCAGAGGCTATTTATCCCTGCCAACTGCTACTATACGGGCGCCACTCTCCCTACTATCACTGCTTCCCACAGCACTCAGTCCTTCCCAGAGGCTATTATCCCCCCACTGCCTTACTATATTGTGCACCATCGCTCCTACTATACCTGCTATCCCCACAGCCCCAGTCCATTCCCAGAGCTACTTATCCCCCCCTGCCTAACTATCAAGGCACCATCTCTCCATAACTATAAGGGGGGGGGACCTGCTATCCCCAACAGCCCCAGTCCTTCCCAGAGGCTATTATCCCCCCACTGTCTACTATAAGGCAGCCAATCATCTCCTACTATACCTGACCTATCCGCACAGCCCAGATCCTTCCCAGAAGGCATCTAAATCACCCCACCTAGCTAGCTATACAGGCATACCATCTTCTCCCTACTATACTGCTATCCAAGCCCCCAGTTCCCTTTCCATGAGGCTATTATCGCCCCCACTGCTACTATAGGCCATGCTCTCGCGATCCACTTCTTCTCCTACCGTGATATCGGCTGGGCTATCTTATCTGTATTCTCGCGAGCATCTTTCCCTTCAGGTTCCCTTCTCCACAGAGCGTACTATTATCTTCCCCCTCTTCCTCACTAGGTCGATGTTTCGATGGGTCCAGTTAGGCTATCTTATTCTCCCTCTTGAAGCCTATATTGTAGACGCCAATACTACAAGAGCTCACGCTCCGTGACCCATGTTACCTGATATGTATAAATATAATATCTCCAAGTTCGGTAGCGTTGTGGTCTGCCATGCTATGGTATTGTTAGCTTACATGGCGTTACTGTTCTCAGTCGCATTTTGCCTTGAGAATCGAAGGTTTCGTCATCATGGATGTTAGTGGATCCCCATGGGTAGAATCAATCTCATTTGAAATCCCATATAGTAACGTGTGTAAAAATTGAGTACATGTTTGTTAATTAGCCGACGTGGCGGCAGCTTCGGACACAAAATCTTTAGACTGTACGTGGATCCTTCCAGCTTGGCGCGGCACCTAACCCTCCGCGGGTGGCGCCTGCAGCGGAATCACAACCTCACCTCCACCTTTGCTCCGTGACTATTCCAGACACGAGGATCACTCCTGAGTGCCTCTATCGTCTCGTACGCCGTGTGAGTAATAACGGCCCTACCTGCCTCGCGCTGTGAGGTTCCGGATATCCAGATGGGCCGAACGATGCATGAGTGTTGCCTGGCTGCGTGATAAGATTGGGCGGGTCCTCCCTGGCTCAGTTCCCGTTTGGATACAATGACCCCTTGTCTTCTCCTTCCAACCTCTCCTTACCGCCACTGGCCTAGCGCGCATCTCCTTACGGACAAGACCAGGGATAGACTAGTCAGGCACATCGGTGAGTTCTCGAATTTTGCGGGCACGGCGCAGTGCGGGGCTCTTGTCGTGAGAGTTCGACCTGAAGGCGATTATTCCACCCTCTGAGGTATAGTTATCGCAGTTTTGCACTTAGAGCGAGCCAGTGCGAACGGTTGTACAAGTCCTCTTGAATATATGTCCATTTAACACTCTGATCACTAATTTTATACCTATCCACTATTCGCTTCACTGTACATGATAATTACTCACTCATTAAAAGGCTTGGGTTCATTTTGCCTCGTGCCTTACCCTCGGTGTGCGCGGGTTGCGGTGGTAGTCGCCCTGGCTATCCTCTCTGTCAGTATAGTGCGTCGTGCTCGCACTCGTGATTATTGGAACTCACTTGGTGTCCATCCCGTTGTTTGCAAGTGAGCAGCATTGGCCACTGGCTAGCTTTTAGCGGGTCAGTGCCGCGACTTTGCCTTCTGTGATCTTAGGGATCCGTAGTATGAGATGTGTCTCCTTCTTGAGTTTCTTATTTTCAGTGTTCGAGACGGCATGTTGTGCCGCTGGCAATTTTTTAGCGTATCCTTAGCCTGCCAGACGAGGCCTTTTGCGTAGGCACTTTAGCGTGATCATGGCAGCGATTTGTGCACGGCTGGGTAAGTGTTAGGGATTGAGCCGCCGATGTTATCTCTTCCGCACTGGACTAATTGTTAAAGGTACAGAGCAGTGATTCTGCTACCTCCTCGTGCATTTTACTAGCGGATCCAGCAGATAGTTTGCGCTCGGGCCAGGCAGTTGAGGAGTGCGAGAGAGCCGCGCGGATTAGTAGGTGAATCATGAGCGATTTTGACTCCAGAGGATGGTGTGTAGGATCCTAGTACGGATGGTGGCCGGCTCGGCACTCTCATTGGAGGTCACAGGCGCGCAGTATTGAACCCACCCCTGCCTCTCCATCGGTCTAGGGATCCAGAGGGCATTCTGTCGCTGGCTAATTCTCTCATGGGTGATACGCGGTGGCTTTGTGGCTCTCCCCGGCATTACTCAGGGGCAGCCCTTGAGGATATGTGCCGGCCTGTGCGATTCATTATTAGTGGCTCAAGCGAGGCGACTATTGCATTCTGACTGGTAGGGATCACAGGAGGATTTGCCCTATTGCGCCTCAAGCTGCTTTGTCGGCTGTCCTGTTCTCTCTAGTTAAGTCTCTCTGATTGGGGCTTAATTGCAGGGTGCTGCGTGAGTTGTGAGAGTTGCGAGCTTCCACGACCGTGTGGAGGTATTCAGACTCATGACTCAACGCCTTTTAGCTCTTTGCTCTACTATACGCTGATTGGGTCACGCACCACGCTTTGTCTGCCTGCCGGTAGCGCTGAGGGATTCCACAAGTGGCATTCTCCATATGTGTGTTTTAAAAGCAGAACCCCTTCATGTGGTCGCTGAGAGACTCACTGTATCATCACGTTGGATTCTGCAGGCCCGTAGCAAGTCGCCTCCTGGACCCCTTGGGAATGCGCACGAGATACAAGGACAGGTTTTAATGTGGTAGACTCACCTGGACCATTTGTTATATAACTCGACTTCCGAAGGCCCGTTAGACGTTCGATTTCGAGCCCATTCGTGGAGTGGGTTCTCACTCCGAGAGCGCGTAGACTTCGCTCCACGGTGTTCATGCCTCGCTTGAGGGTGGTCGAGGGCTCTCGGGGCCGTGTAGGTCATCCATGAGCGTCGAGCAACGGCATACTCTCTGTTCTGTCCTCCTGCGTATTTCCGAGAATTCCAAGTCTTCACTCACGTGGTTTGGCTGTTAGCACACATTAACTGGGTGAGTCTGATTGGCCTGAAGGAGGGGGTGTATCAAAACTGCAAAAGCTTGTCCCATCACACAGATCAGGCCCGCATTGCAATGTGGGATCTTTTGGTCAAACGATGAGGACTATTGAATGGTGGTGAGGCGGGCAAGAATCCGCTGTCGCCGTCCAGGCTGTTGCTATGAATCCCGGCGCAGTGAATGCGTTATCTCCCTCGCCTCATATTCCTTCTACTTTAGGACTACTGCCATTTGACCTCAATCTGTAGTTGCGTGCTGGAAGACACATTGGTCGTGGTGTTCCAGAGCGCTTATCTTGCTTGAGCTGGGCAAGGACGTTAGCGCCATGTATCATGTTGCCACGTCCCCTTTTTGTATCCTGTCTCGTGTTCTTGCTCCAGCCCGCTTCAATTGTCTCTCAACGCGTAATGGTTCTTCGCGTGTTCCAGTGGAGAAACGTCCAGCAACGTCACCTGCAGGCTGATAGTCGCCAGGCCTTCTTCAGAGATGGTCCTTCTCTTACATACGTATGTGCCAGCGTTCTTCGATTCCTGGGGGCATAAGGTTGGGAGCATCTTCTAAGGTCAACGCTTGCACGTTCTTCTCTTGGCATGCTGTGTGCACAACTGTCTATGCCGCTATCGATCTTCTTAGGTTGCTGTGCCGAGCGGGTAGACTTTTATCTGTCTATACTGAGGCAAGCTTGGGCGGTGTCACATTATGCAGTAAGGTTACTTAGACGAGCGGAAGCTATGAGAGCATTTGGCGCACAGCAGCAAAACGATAGCATCGACCACCCCCGCGATGGTGCCATCCGCTGTTCATCCGACACTCTGGCTGCGAGACATTTTAGTTATTTGATAGATGGAGATAGAGCTCGTAGAGCTGTAGATATGGGAAATACATTACCGTTCCCACACAAGAGTACAATGGGGTGAAGTGAACACTAGAGTAGATCATAGCCGTGGGGGATTACCGGGCGCGACACTCGTGGGACGCGAGGATGAGAAACCATGATATATGCATATAGCATCGGAGAGACGACACATCATGAGATGTATGCGTCAGCGAGCGATGACGAATAAGAAGACACATTTGAGACGGTACGAGATCTCTTCGGTCGAGAAAATAAGCTTATGGATGTAGGTTAGCTAGGCGGTATCGCGGTACCGTATAAGCGTGTAGATGTCGGCTGCTCATGGAGAGGAGATCACTGCGGAGAGGGAGACATCCACGGAGAGGAGACGACCACGTGAGAGGAGACCAAAAGGAAGGAGACATACGGAGAAGGAGACCAAGGAGAGGAGACACACGGAGAGAGAACACACGGAGAGGAGAGCCAAGGAGAGGAGAACAACGGAGAAGGAGACACCATGGAGAGGAGACACATGGAGAGGAACACAATTGGAGAGGAGACCAGGAGAGGAAGACACATGAGAGGAGACCCAAGGAAGGAGACACACGGAGAGGAGACACACGGAGAGGAGACCAAGGAGAGGGACACAAGGAGGAGCACGCGGAGAGGAGACACACGGAGAAGGAGACCAAGGAGAGGCCACGGAGAGGAGACCAAGGAGAGGAGAGGCAAAGGAGAAGTAGACAACGGAGAGGAGACAACATGGAGAGGAGACAGGAAGGAGAACGGAGAGCGAGAGACACGCGGAGAGGAGACACACGGAGAAGAGCCAGGAGAGGAGACACACGGAGAGGAGACCAAGGAGAGGAGACCAAGGAGAGGAGACACATGGTTAGAGGAGACGCAAGGAAGGGACCACGGAGAGGAGACACACGGAGAGGAAGATCAGGAGAGGAGACCAGGAGAGGAGACACTGGAGAGTGAGACCAAGGAGAGAGACACACGGAGAAGGGACAACGACGAGAGGGAGACCAAGAGAGGAAGACCATGGAGGGAGACACATGGAGAAGGAGACACACGGAGAAGGAGACACACGGAGAGGAGACACATCGAGAGGAGACACAATGGAGAGGAAGACCAGGAGAGGAGACACACAGGAGAGGAGACACAACGGAGAGGAAGACCAAAGTGAGAGGAGACACATGGAGAAGGAGACCGGAGAGGAGACAACACGGAGAGTGAGACCAGGAGAGAGACACACGGAGAGGAGACCAGGAGAGGAGCCAGGAGAGGAGACAACATGAGAGGAGACCATAGAGAGGAGACACACAGAGGAGACACATCGGAGAGGAGACAAGGAGAGGGACCAGGAGAGGAACCAAGGAAGGAGACAAGGAGAGGTAGACCAAGGAGAGGAGACCAAGGAAGGAGACCAAGGAGGGAGACCAAGGAGAGGAGGAACACATGGAGAAGGAGACACATGGAGAGGAGCCAAGGAGATGGAGACACTAGCTACCGGAGGGAGAACACACGGAGGCAAGACGCAGAGGAGAGGAGACACATGGAGAGGAGACACGCGGAGAGGAGACACACGGAGAGGAGACCAAGGAGAGGAGACACACGGAGAGGAGAACGCTAAGGAGAGGATGACCAAGGAGAGAGACACATGGAGAGGAGACCAAAAGGAGAGGAGAACATACACGGAGAGGAGACACACGAGAGGAGACCAAGGAGAGAGACGCAAGGAGAGGAGACACATGGAGAGAGAGCCACAACGAGAGAGACACGGAAGGAGCACACGGAGAGGAGACAAGGAGAGGAACCACATGGAGAAGGAAGACACATGGAGAGGAGACAACACGGAGATGGAGACACACGGAGAGGGAAAAAAGACCCCACTACGAGAAGGAGACACATGGAGAGGAGACACACGGAGAGGAGACCACGGAGAGGAGACACACGGAGAGGGACACACGGAGAGGAGACACAAGGAGAGGAGACACACGGAGAGGAGACCAAGGAGAAGGCAAATGCAGACAGAAAGAGCCCCACGAGATCCCAGAATGCACCTACCTGACGCCTGCACCTCCATGATGTACTGGTGCAGATCCTGGCCCTGCTGAATGACCTCGAACGTCATGTTGTTCATCGCCAACTTGCGCTCCTTGTGCCGCTGCAGCCTCTGCTCCGCCAGCGTCAGGTCCTCCGTGTTAAAGTCGTTCATCTGTCTCAGCAGGTCCTCGTTCCAGGCATCCAGCTCCGCCGTCACCTGTGGGGCAACAAGGCACTCGGGTCACATGGGCTCCCGCCAACACCATTACAGGCTCCTGATTGGCAGAATGCTCATGGGGTAAACAGCCAATTGGAGGAGGATTCCTCTGCCAGACAAATGGCCAATCAGCCCAGTTCCAACCAAACGTATTAACTCTCACCAGGGTTAATGATTCAAGGTTCAGGCCTTTTTTGGCAGAATTCAGCCTATTTAAGCCAAATCTTTTATGGAGGATTTGGGGTTCAAAAATAGTGGATTTGGCGCATACTTTCGATTTACATTCGCTATTAATTGCTCTCAGCCTATCAGAAGCTGCCCTGAGGCCAGGAACCGATTGGCTAAATTTATCTATGGGCTGGAGGGGGGCACAGCCTGCGCTGGCATCACAGGGGTTAAACTAGTACTGTAAATGGCACCGCGAGCCAAACGGGGGATTTACAAGAAAATCTCTCAGAATTCTCCGCTGAATATGGAAAAATGTTTCCTCCAATAATTGAATTTTGCCCATAATCCCCTTCAAGAAATAGATTTTTCCTGTCTGGAGCTTTCAGTTCAGATAATCTTTCCTCATACGGAGGTTTCACTTCTATAGTCAGAATGTATGGCTTCCCCCAACATCATTAACTTACAGCGCCTTCATACTCGCCCAAAGAGCTTACAATCACTCCTCCACCCAGGGCACAAATAAGCACTCACCCCAAATCCCCCCCTAACTGGCCTTCAGGCTGGGCCCCTCTAGCCCATAACAAGGTTACAGATATATAGAAACATTGGGGTAACAGTCACCCCGCTATAGTTCCAGGGGTACCCAGAGGCAAATAAGCATCACCTCCAAATCCCCCCCTAACATGGCCTTCAGGCTGGCCCTCTAGCCCCGATAAACAAGTTACAGATACTAAAAAAATTGCCGGACCAGTCACCCCGCCTATAGTCCAGGGTTACCCAGGAGCACAATAAGCACTCACCCCAACATCCCCCTAACTGGCCTTCAGGCTGGGCCCCTTAGCCATAACAAGTTACAGATAATATAGAAACATTGGGTAACCAGTCAACCCTGCTTAGTATCCAGGTAACCCCAGGGCACCAAATAAGCACTCACCAAATCCCCCCTAACTGCTTCAGCTGGCCCCCTTAGCCCATAACCAAAGTTACAGATATATAGCAAAACAATATGGTGGCTAACATCACCCTGCTATGTCCAGCGGCGTACCCAGGACCAAAAAGCACTCACCCAAATCCCCCCTAATGGCTTCAGCTGCGCCCCCTTAGCCCAAACAGGTCTACAGAATATAGAAACTTCGGGTAACAGTCACCCCCTATAGTCCAGACGTACCCCAGGGCACAAATAGGCCACTCCCCCCAAATCCCCCCCCCTAACTGCCCTTCAGGCTGGCCCCCCTTAGCCATAACAAGGTTACAGATATATCAGAACATTGGTAACAGTCACCCTGCTATAGTTCCAAGGGTACCCCGAGCACAACAATAAATCACTCACCCCAAATCTCCCCCTAAACTGCCTTTCAGGGGCGCCCCCTTCACCCATAACAAGTTTACAGATATATATGAAACATTGGGTAACAGTCACCCCGCACTATAGTCCAGGGGTACCCAGGGCACCAAAATAAGCACTCAACCCCAACATCCCCTAACTGGCCGTTCAGCTGGGCCCCCTAGCCCATTAACAAGCGTTACAAGCATATATAGAAACATGGCATAACAGTCACCCCGCTATAGTACCAGGCGTACCCAGGGCACAAATACAAGCCTCACCCCAATCCCCCCTAAACTGCCTCAAGGCTGAGCCCCCTAGCCCATAACATGGTTACAATAATATAGAAACCATTGGGTAACAGTCACCCCGTATAGGTTCCAGGTACCACAGACGCCACAAAATAAGCACTCACCCCAATCCCCCCTAACTGGCCTTCAGGTGGCGCCCTTAGCCCATAACAAGTTACAAATACTAATAGAAACATTGGTAACCATTCACACCCCGCCTATAGTTCCAGGGTACCAGGGGTACTGCACACATTTAAATAAATACAATGAACCAAACCCGGCACGGGCGGAGCAATGCGGGGGCGTCTCTCCGCAGACGTAGCTCTCGGCGTCACCGTCCGTGCGGAACAGAGATTTACGATTCTCATTAACAAACAAGAGCAATAAAATCCAAAGAACAAAACAGATCCATAGTTGAGAGTAGGGGGGGGGGGATAATGGGGGGGGGCAGCCCTTGGGTCTTGCGAACGTTTACAACTGAGTCCGCGTGTTCGCAGCGGTAATAGTGGAATGTTCCCATCGCTGCTGTTCCTTTCTCTGGCTGCTCTCCTGTCCACATGCTTAACAGAGTGCTAAAACTAAGATCCTTACTAAGGAGGACGGGGCCCAGAGTATTGACCAATAGAGCAGAAGTTTTAAAATGGCTGATGGAGCTTTGCGACTACTAATTCTAACATATTGCACTGCTGCAATGCCAGAAATGAAGTAATGCGGAAAAAATGTTCAGTGACAAAACCACACCCTTGCGATAGACCGATGCGGAAGAGAGCAGCCCAGGAATAGCAAAAGGTCTGTACCTGGGTAAAAGTACAACGAATAAAACACCAATTAAGGCTAATTAGAGTTTCTTTTAGTATGCAAAAAGGAATACCACCAAGGCTGATTAGCACGTAAGTGTCCTCCAACAAACCCCAAACTCTATAGTGTAAACTGTCACTGACCCAGTTTCCCCCCCCCCCAGACCCCTCACCTTCATATAGTGTACTGTCACTGGACCCAGCTGTCCCCCCCCGACCCCCTCACCTCTATAGTGTACTGATCACTGACCCAGTGCCCCCCCAGACCCCTCACCTCTACTGCGACTGTACTTCACCTGACCCAGTGTCACCCCCCAGACCCCTCACTCTATAGTGCTACTGTCAGGGACCAGTGTCCCCCCCCCAGAACCCCTCACCTCTATACAGTGTACTGTCACATGACCCAGTGTCCCCCCCCAGACCCCCTCACCTCTATAGGTGTACGTGTCACTGACCAGTGCCCCCCCCCAGAACCCCTACACTCTATGCCTTCTGTCACTGACCAGTGACCCCCCCCAGACCCCCTCACCTCTCAGTAGATCATGTACTGTCACCGGACCCCCAGGGCCCCCCCCAGACCCCCTCCACCTCTATAGCTATGTACTGTTCACGACCCAGTGCCCCCCCCCCAGACCCCTCACCTCTATCAAGCTGTACTGTCAGGTGCACCCAGTGCCCCCCCCCAGAACCCCCCTCAACCTCTATAGTGTACTGTCCACTGACCCAAGTGACCCCCCCCCAGACCCCCCACCTCTAGAAGGAGTACCTGTCAGGACCCGTTGCCCCCCAGACCCCTCCCTCTATAGTGTACTGTCACCTGACCCAGTGCCCCCCCCAGACCCCCTTTCACCTCTATAGTGTACTGTCAGCGGACCATAGCCCACCCCCCAGACACCCCTCACCTCTATCTAGTGTACTGTCAGGGACCCAGTGCCCCCCCCCCAGACCCCTCACCTCATCATAGTGTACTGTCATGACCCAGTGCCCCCCTCCAGACTCCCCTCACCTCTATAGTGTACGGCAGGACCAGTGCCACCCAGACCCCTAACCTCTATAGATGTCACTGCTCAGGAACCCAGGACCCCCCCCCAAACCCCTCACCTCTATAGATGTTATTGTCACTGACCCCAAGTTGTCCCCCCCAGACCCCCTCACCTCGCTTAAGATGTACTGTCGTAGACCCAGTGCCCCCCCAGACCCCTTCACATCTATACGGTTACTGTCACTGACCCCGTGACCCCCCCCAGACCCCTTCAACTCTATAGTGTTACTGTCACTTCGATCCCAGTGCCCCCCCCCAGACCCCCTCGCCGTCATATAGATGTTACTGTCAACTGACCCAGATGGCCCCCCCCGCAGACCCCTCACCTACTATAGTTACTGTCAGGGACCCAGTGCCCCCCCCCCAGCCCCCTCACCTCTATAGTTATCTGTTCACTGACCCCAGTGCCCCCCCCAGACCCCTCAACCCTATGTGTACTGTCAGGGACCAGTGCCCCCCCCAGACCCCCTCACCTCTATAGTTACTGTCACTGACCCCAGTGCCCCCCCAGCCCCCTCACCTTCCGTATAGTGTACTGTCAGTACCACAGTACCCCCCCAGACCCCTTCCCTCTATAGTGTACTGTTCGGGGACCCAGTGCCCCCCCCAGACCCCCTCACCTTATTGTACTGCTCACTGAACCAGTGCCCCCCCCCCAGACCCCCTCACCCTAATAGTGTACTGTCAGCGACCCAGTGCCCCCCCCCGACCCTCACCTCTATAGTGTTACTGTCGGGAACCAGTCTGCCCCCCCCAGGACCCCTCAACCTCTATAGTGTACTGTCACTGACCCAGTGTCCCCCCCCACGACCCCTCACCTCTATAGCAATGTAACTGTCACTACCAGCTGTCCCCCCCCACAGACCCCCTCACCTCCTATAGTGTACTTCAGACCAAGTGCCCCCCCCAGGCCCCTCCTCTATAGTGTCATGTACTGTCAACTGACCAGTGCCCCCCACCACGACCCCTTCACCTCTATGTGTACTGTACAGCGAACCCAGCTGCCCCCGCCCCCCAGACCCCCTCACCTTCTATAGTGTACTTGTCACTGACCCAGTGCCCCCCTCCCCAGACCCCCTCACCTCCATATAGTGGTACTGTCACTTGACCCAGTTCCCCCACCAGACCCCCTCACCATCTATATTACTGTCACTGACCCGTTGGTCCCCCCCCACCGACCCCCTCACCTCTATAGTGTACTGTCACTGACCCAGTCCCCCCCCAGACCACCTCTCACCTCTATTAGTGTTACTGCGGTCACTACCCCAGTGGTTCCCCCCCCCCAGACCCCTCACACTCTATAGTTACTGTCACTGACCAGTGTCCCCCCCCCCAGACCCCCACCATCTATAGTGTACTTGTCCACTTACCCATGTCCCCCCCCCCGGTACCCCTCACCCTATATGTACTGTCACTGACCAAGTGCGTCCCCCCCCGACCCCCTCACTACCTATTAGTCTGTACTGTCACTGACCAGTGCCCCCCCCCAGACCCCCCACCTCAATATAGCTGCTCCTGTCACTACCAGACTGTCCCCCCCCCAGACCCCCTCACCTCCTATTAGCTTACTTGTCACTGACCCATGTCCCCCCCACCAGACCCACTCACCTCCTTATAGTTACTGATCAGGCACCAGGTCCCCCCCCAGAACCCCTCAACCTCATAGCTTACTGCACTGACCCAGTCCCCCCCAGACCCCCTTTCACCTATAGTGTACTGTCAGGGACCCATTGTCCCCACCACCCACGAAACCCCTCACCTCCTTATAGTGTACTGTCAGCGACCCAGTTCTCCCCCAGACCCCCTTCACCTCTATCAGTAGTGATACTGTCACTGACCCAGTGTCCCCCCCCAACCCCTCACCTCTATAGCTGTACTGTCACTGACCCGTGTCCCCCCCGACCCCCTCACCCTCTATATAGTCTGTTACTGTCACTGACCCAGTGTCCCACCCCCAGACCCCCTCAACTCATAGTGACTTACACTGACCCGAGTGTCCCCCCCCAGACCCTACACTCTATTCAGTGACTGTCACTGACCCCAGGTCCCCCCCCAGCACCCCCTCACCTCTCATGTGTACTGTCACTGGACCCAGTGTCCCCCCCCCAGACCCCTCACCCTACTTAGATTACTGTCACTGACCCGAGTGTCCCACCCCCCGACCCCACTCACCTCTTAGTCTACTTCACTGACCAGTGTCCCCCCCAGAACCCCTCACTTCTATGTGTACTGTCAGGACCACGGTGTCCCCCCCCCCCAAGACCCCCCTCACCATCCTTAGATTGTACTGTTCACTAGCCAGTGTCCCCCCCCCAGACCCCTCACCTCTATATAGCTGTTACTGTCGAGGGACCCAGTGTCCCCCCCCCCAGACCCCTCCACCCTATCAGCTTACTCGCTCACTGACCCAGTGTCCCCCCCCAGCCCCCTCACCTCATATGTGTACTGTTCACTGACCCAGTGTTCCCCACCCCCCAGCGACCCCCTTCACCTCTATAGTGTAACTGTCAGGAGGCGAACCATGTCCCCCCCCAGACCCCCTCACCTTCTATAGTTACTCGTCACTGACCCACGTGTCCCCCCCCAAGACCCCCTCACCTCTATAAGTGTACTGCACTGACCCAGTGTTCCCCCCCCAACCCCCTCACCTCCTATTAGCTGTACTTGTCACCTGACCCAGTTCCCCCCCCCAACCCTCACCTCTATAAGTGTCTGCATCACTGAACCCAGTGTCCCCCCCCCCAGACCCCCTCACCTCTATAGTGTACTGTCACTGCCCCAGTGTCCCCCCCCCATGACCCCCTCACCTCTATAGTTAACTGTCACTGACCAGTGTCCCCCCCCCCAGACCCCCTCACCTCTATAGTGTACTGTCACTGACCAGTGTACCCCCCCGACCCCCTCACCTCTATAGTGTACTGTCACTGACCCAGTGTCCCCCCCCCCAGACCCCTCACCTCTATCAGGTGTAATGTCACTGACCCAGTGTCCCCCCCCCAGACCCCTCACCTCTATAGTGTACTGTCACTGACCCAGTGTCCCCCCAGACCCCCTCACCTCTTATGTGTACTGTCACTGACCGTGTCACCCCCCCAGACCCCCTCACCTCTATAGTGTACTGTCACTGACCCAGTTTCCCCCCCAGACCCCTCACCTCTATAGTGTACTGTCACTGACCAGTGTCCCACCCCCCAGACCCCCTCACCTCTATAGCTGTACTGTCACTGACCAGTGTCCCCCCCCAGACCCCCTCACCTCTATAGTGTACTGTCACTGACCCAGTGTCCCCCCCCCAGACCTCTCACTCTATAGTGTACTGTCACTGACCCAGTGTCCCCACCAGAGCCCCTTCAACCTCTATAGTGTACTGTCACTGACCCAGCTGTCCCCCCCCCAGACCCCTCACCTCTATAGTGTACTGTCAGGACCAGTGTCCCCCCCCCAGAACCCCCTCACCTCTATAGTGTACTGTCAGGACCCAGTGTCCTCCCCCAGACCCCTACCTCTATAGTGTACTGATCAGACCCAGTGTCCCCCCCCAGACCCTCACCTCTATAGTGTACTGTCACTGACCCAGTGTCCCCCCCCGACCCCCTCACCTCTATAGTGTACTGTCACTGACCCAGTGTCCCCCCCCCAGACCCCTCACCTCTATAGTGCATACTGTCACTGACCCAGTGTCCCCCCCCCAGACACCCCTCACCTCTATAGTGTACTGTCACTGGACCAGTGTCCCCCCCCCAGCCCCTCACCTCTATAGTGTACTGTCACTGACCCAGTGTCCCCCCCCAGACCCCTCACCTCTAATTAGTTACTGTCCTGACCGTGTCCCCCCCCGAGGACCCTCACTTCTATAGTGTACTGTCACTGACCCAGTGTCCCCCCCCCAGAACCCCCTCACCTCTATAGTGGTACTGTCCACTGACCCCAGTGTCCCCCCCCCAGACCCCCTCACCTCTATAGGTTACTGTCACTGACCCAGTGTCCCCTCCCCCAGACCCCCTCACCTCTATAGTGTACTGTCAGGGACCCAGGTCCCCCCCCAACCCCTCACCTCTATAGGACTCACTGACCGGTCCCCCCCAACCCCCACCTTTATACGTGTTACTGTCACTGGACCCAGTGTCCCCCCCCCAGACCCCCTCACCTCTTAGTGTACTGTCACGGACCCAGTGTCCCCCCCCCCAGACCCCCCTCACCTCTATAGTGTACTGTCAGGGACCCAGTGCCCCCCCCCAGACCCCTCACCTCTATAGTGTACTGTCCAGGGACCCAGTGTCCCCCCCCCCAGACCCCTCACCTCAAGATACTGTCAGGACCCAGTGTCCCCCCCCCCCAGACCCCCTCACCTCTATAGTGTACTGTCACGGACCCCAGTGTCCCCCCCCCAGACCCCTCACCTCTATAGTGTACTGTCACTGACCTCAGTGTCCCCCCCCCAGACCCCCTCACCTCTATAGTGTACTGTCACTGACCCAGTGTCCCCCCCCCCAGACCCCCTCACCTCTATAGTGTACTGTCACTGACCAGTGTCCCCCCCCCCAGACCCCCCTCACCTCTATAGTGTACTGTCACTGACCCAGTGTCCCCCCCCCAGACCCCCTCACCTCTATAGTGTACTGTCACTGACCCAGTGTCCCCCCCCCAGACCCCCTCACCTCTAGTGTTACTGTCACTGACCCAGTGTCCCCCCCCCAGACCCCCTCACCTCTATAGTGTACTGTCACTGACCCAGTCCCCCCGTCCCCCTCCCTCAGGTTGACCCGGCCCCCCCCCCCCTCACCTCTATAGTGCTTACTGTCACTGACCCAGTGTCCCAACCCCCACAGGACCCCCTCACTCTATAGTGTACTGGCACCTGACCCAGTGTCCCCCCCCCCAGACCCCCTCCACCTCTATAGTGCTACTGTCACTGACCCGCAGGTCCCCCCCCCCAGGGACCCCCCTCAACCTCTATAGTGTACGTGCACTGGACCCAGTGCCCCCCCCCCAGACCCCCTCACCTCTATAGTGTACTGCTCAAAGATGCGGAGCTGCAGGAAGATGTCCAGCTTGATCTTCCTCTCGTGGAACAGCTCCTCCATTTGGACCTGGGCCTCATCCAGCTGCTGCAGAACCGACTCGATGTGACTGATGGAGCTGTTGTGGGGCGACTTATTGCTGGACACGGCCGAGTCCCTGCAGGGAGAGCGCGGCATTGGGCTGTGAGCACTGGGGGGTCCCCGAGTCACTGTGTGAAATAAGCCCCACTATAAACAACACCCCCCCCATTCCTCATATTTTATCCATAGAGAATCAAGGACCATGTGCCCCCTGGGAAATGTAATAAGGAGAAGAGATGTCCCCAAAGCCTGAGTCTGAGTGTGCACTCACCTGAGTTGCTGGATGAGGTCCTCCCCCTCTTTGATGACATTCAGTGTCCCATCGAGCGTTGCCGTCTGTTGCTGCTGGAACTGCTTAATGAGCTCCTGTACCGCGTCCACCGAATCAGCGCAAACGTCCTCTAGTAGCTCCTTCTGTAGGTCCTCCATCCACGTCCACAGCTGGAACAGCGCAGGTAGGGGTTAATCATCAGCAGAGAGTCGAGCAGGAACAGCAGGAATAAATGCAACAGGGAGAAACAACTGCTCTATTGACTAAAGAACCTTGCTCAGTATGGCTCCTGGGTAAGTACTGGGGTAGATTGGATTCACTTACCCAGGGGGAGGTTACTGCCTGACCATGGGAAAGAGAGCAGCCCAGGAGCAGGAAGTACAGAGAATCAGAGCTCTGTACCTGGGTAAGTACTGGGGGGAGATTGGATTCACTTACCCGGGGGGGGGGGGTTCCTGCCTGACCATGGGAAAGAGAGCAGCCCAGGAGCAGGAAGTACAGAGAATCAGAGCTCTGTACCTGGGTAAGTACTGGGGGGAGATTGGATTCACTTACCCGGGGGGGGGGGGGTTCCTGCCTGACCATGGGAAAGAGGCAGCCCAGGAGCAGGAAGTACAGAGAATCAGAGCTCTGTACCTGGGTAAGTACTGGGGGGAGATTGGATTCACTTACCCAGGGGGGGGGGGGGGTTCCTGTCTGACCATGGGAAAGAGAGCAGCCCATGAGCATGAAGTACAGAGAATCAGAGCTCTGTACCTGGGTAAGTACTGGGGGGGGATTGGATTCACTTACCCAGGGGGAGGTTCCTGCCTGACCATGGGAAAGAGAGCAGCCCAGGAGCAGGAAGTACAGAGAATCAGAGCTCTGTACCTGGGTAAGTACTGGGGGGGGATTGGATTCACTTACCCAGGGGGAAGTTCCTGCCTGACCATGGGAAAGAGAGCAGCCCAGGAGCAGGAAGTACAGAGAATCAGAGCTCAGTACCTGGGTAAGTACTGGGGGGAGATTGGATTCACTTACCATGGGGGAGGTTCCTGCCTGACCATGGGAAAGAGAGCAGCCCAGGAGCAGGAAGTACAGAGAACTAGACCAGGGTAAGTACTGGGGGGGGGGGGGGGGGTAGATTCTCTCTCTGCCTTTTTCACTGATTTGGGGATAGAAGGATGCGGTGACCTTCAAGCCGTCCCTTTCTGCGCTAAGACATCTCATTAAATGAAACCGACTATAAGTGATAATGTTCCCATTATTCCACTTGATTTACCCACAATAAAATCTCATTTCACACTTTAGTGCAATTAACTTCAATTAGCAGACTTTCTAGAACTCTCCGGCAATGACAAAATGGTGTTACTGCCCCGGAAAGATCCGCAGTCACAAATCCTCCTTTGTCTGATTCTTGCTCTCGGATATTCCATCTAGATTGTCAGCTTCAGGGAACGGCAGAACTCCCAGTGAAGCCCCATAAATCCGCTCAGGGGAACCCGATTATAGGAGCCCCCCCAGAAAAGCCCCCACTCTGCCCTTCATTCATCTTTTCCTTCTTCTCTCATCATTTTCTCCCAGTCCCCCTCTTCTCCCCCCTTCTATATTTCCCCTCTCCCCCCATTTGTCTCTTTACTCCCCGAACCCCCTTCCCCTCTCCCCCCATTTGTCTCTTTACTCCCCGAACCCCCTTTCCCTTCCCCTCTCCCCCCATTTGTCTCTCTTCTCCCCGAACCCCCTTTCCCTTCCCCTCTCTCCTTCTGTCTCTCATCCCCTCCCCTCTCCTTTTCTATTCCCCCCCCCAACTGTTTGGCCTTACTCCCCCCCATCCTCCCTCTTCTCCCCCCTTCTATATTTCCCCTCTCCCCCCATTTGTCTCTCTACTCCCCGAACCCCCTTTCCCTTCTACCTTCCTCATGAATGTGCCCCCAGTTGGTACATAGATGAGCCCCCAGTTACACCATTGCACCCCCAGTTGCACCACTGTGCCCCCAGTTGCACCATTGCGCCCCCAGTTGCACCATTGCGCCCCCAGTTGCACCACTGCGCCCCCAGTTGCACCATTGCGCCCCCAGTTGCACCATTGCGCCCCCAGTTGCACCACTGCGCCCCAGTTGCACCATTGCGCCCCAGTTGCCCCACTGTGCCCCCAGTTGCACCATTGCGCCCCCAGTTGCACCACTGCGCCCCCAGTTGCACCACTGCGCCCCCAGTTGCACCATTGCGCCCCCAGTTGCCCCACTGTGCCCCCAGTTGCACCATTGCGCCCCCAGTTGCACCATTGCGCCCCAGTTGCACCACTGAGCCCCCAGTTGCACCATTGCGCCCCCAGTGCACCATTGCGCCCCCAGTTGCACCATTGCGCCCCCCAGTTGCACCACTGTGCCCCCCAGTTGCACCATTGCGCCCCCAGTTGCACCATTGCGCCCCCAGTTGCACCACTGCGCCCCCGTTGCACCATTGCGCCCCCAGTTGGCCCCACTGTGCCCCCCAGTTTGCACCATTGCGCCCCCAGTTGCACCATTGCGACCCCCAGTTGCACCACTGAGCCCCCAGTTGCACCATTGCGCCCCCAGTTGCACCATTGCGCCCCCAGTTGCACCATTGCGCCCCCCTTACCTCCTTGGTGTGGCTGTGGAAGGAGACGGACATGTCGAGGAGAAGTTTCCGCTGTTCCACTCGGCGCACAAAGTCCTGGATTCGCACCTCCAGGTGCCGCGCCGCTTTGTAAATCTCCTCCGGGTCGCACTCCCCCGTCTGGGCCAGTTGTTCTGCCGCCTCCAGCAGTTTGTCCGCGTTGGTGTAAGTGTTCTGTCGGGGGGGAACGGACCCCAAATGAATCACTAATAGGTGTGTGTATGGGGGGGGGGTAACAGAACCAGCAGCCTAAATGTGAGTGGCCCCCCAGCCGAAAGCCTCCGTGCCCCCTAATGTGGTCCCTGGGGCCACGGAGCCCACACAGGCCCCTCCCTATCTTATAGTAAAAGCTGATGATGAGGTTAACTGCCCCTTTACCCCTATGGTGCATATTATAAGGGCAGTAATTACAGGGATGGGTTGGTACCCAGGAGGCCTCAGGGGTAAAACAGAACAAGGGATGGGGTGACAGCAGGTAAAGGGTTAATAGGATGAGCTGGGGGGCGGGGCAGTAAGTGTGGGGGGGTGGGGCATATCACTGAACCTATTGGCCATGATTAGTGTTAATGCCCACATCATACCCGCTGCCCCTCTGCTGCTAATGCCCCATGCAGTGCCCCTGTAGGATAGGGGGCGGGGGGGGGACAGAGGGGAGCAGATTGTGCCCCCCCCCCCCCATTGTGCAGCCGGGGGCAGCCATTATATGACTAATCCGCTATTACAATTACAATCGAAGTGGGACTGGGGGGAGGCGAAACGCGTTGGTGGGTCATGTGACTTTAAGCTGCTATGGGAGGTTGCCAAGGCAACGGAGCCGCATCCTCCCACCCAACTCCCCCGTGTCATTTGCACGACTGCAGCAGTTAATGACAGATGTAACTCTTTCCTGGGCTGTGCGAGACCCCCGGGGACCACCCCAGCCAAGGGGAAATACACCCGGCAATGAGGTTTAACCCTCTCAATGCCAGAGAGACATAGGGCTGTGTATGTGTCTGTGTGGGTACAACTCCCACTGGGGGTCGTTGTCCAAAGGCCGCAGCAAGAGGGACAAAATTGGGACTCATTTATCAACACTGGGCAAATTTGCCCGTGGGCAGTAACCCATAGCAACCAATCAGTGGTTGGCTTTTTTTAAGCCAGCTGCATGTCGAACAATGAATGCAATCATTTGATTGGTTGCCGTAGGATACTGCCCATGGGCTAATTTGCCCAGTGTTGATAAATGACCCCCTAATATTATACACCTACAATTCCCAGAATCCCCAGAGAGCTGAAGGATGCCCATTGGATACTGAACATTGACCCCCCCCATTACTGTGCCCTTGACACATCCCCTAGGTGCCCCCACCCCAACATGCCGCCCCAGCCAATACCTGTGCCACTTCTTCGAAGTCATCGTGTCTCTTCTGTAGGGCCCGCGCCCGGTGCAGGGACTTCCCGACACCCGTGTGTTTGCTCAGAAACGCCTCCCCGTGATTTTCGATCCAGTCCAGCACCTGTCGGGACACAAACGGGTCACCCCCACCTTCTGTATCAGCCAGATTTATTGTGTATTTTATGAAACAGCCCCCTCTAGTGGCCAAACCCTTTTTTTTTGTCTTTGCAGGGTAAATAACATACCCTCCTGTATCACCTGCTTCCTAGAATTCCATTGATCCGCCTCCCAGGAGAGGTGGTTAAACCAATAAACGAATTCTCCCTGTTCTGGGCGCATTGTTGGTACGATAAGCGTCTCCCTTGGGTGCAATACTGGGCGACAGGTAATTAGCAAACAGATGGCAGGCAGGGCTTGTGTCTCGGGGGGGCCTGGCTCATACGGGGGGGCTGAAACATCCCATAATTAATCCTAAATCAGCAGAAGGGGGTGTGACTGTGGGACGGTGTGTGTATAGTAAGGCAAGATGGTGCCAGGGGAAGGGGGCAGTGTGTTTAATAAGGCAACTGAGAGTTGTAGTTCAGTAGTTAGTAGTTCAGAGCTAATAATAACAGCCACTATTTTGCCCCCCAACAGCCATATCAGCCCCCACTAATGAGAATCCTCCCTTATCTGCGCCGCACACTCACCCCCGGCCCGACATGATATCTGATCCCTGTCCCAAATGGGCCGTAATTTGCACCGGACCTTCCTGCGATCGATGCAGCAGAAAGCCCAGAAAGTGCATTAGCGGCTCCCTCAGGTGCTGGGGGGGGGGGGGGTTAATAAAAGGGAAAGCAATTATCTGGGTGGGAGGGAGACGCCTCGGCTGTTGGGAGCAGATAGAAAGCCCCTCCAGCCCCACTGCCTTCTGGGGTCTGTGACAAACAAAAGAATCAGGTCTCTGGGGGGGCCGTGTTGACTGTGAGATCAGTTGGGGGGGGGGGGTGTTGTTATTCTGGTGCTCACAGATAATGGAACATCTCAATCAGGCCCCGGGTCTCCAATAACTGAGCCAATCAGAGCGGCTTTTAGTCTTATCAGTAAATAATAAGGCAGAATGTGACCAGCAACGGCCAATGGCAAAGCAACTGAGCATCACAGGGTTAATCAGCCAGCTGGGGAGGGGGGGGCAGATCTGTTTAACTGCTGCCGTAATTTGCTCAACCCTAGGGCAGTGGGCGGCTGGCCGTGGGCACATAGAAAGGGGGCAAATCTGGGGCATGGAGAGTGGGGCAACAGGGCAAGTCTGAGACACAAGAGAGCCCCTCCTGATGCGCTTCCCCTTTAATTTGATATAAATGCCTCCTTGCCTATTAGGGAAGGGTTAAGCCCAGGCAGGAGAGGGTTAATCAGTGGCACAGTCAGGGCAGAGTAAACCAGCGGAGAATGTCAAGGTATTTATAGTTGCCATGGTGACTGTAAAACAATTCTTAGGCTGCAGATGGCGCAGTTGCACAGTTTCACCACTAGAGGGGGCGCAGGGAATGGAACACTGGGAAACTGATGCACAACCTGCCCCCTCTGATACCCTGGGCTTATTATTCAGCTGAACCCACATGCCCCGGGGCTAATAATCACTGCATCCAGATGCAGGCAGGTCACACGGAGAGGAATTTTCCTCCCCAAAACCCAATTAATCAGAACCAGCGCCACAGCGAATGGCGAGTGCTGTGCAGCCAAATATTGAATTCATTAATATTTAACGTTCAGTTTCAGCCTCAGACTCCATTGTTACCTGATTGGCTACTGGCTGCGAACTTACAGTCGTTTCTACCATATTGGTGAATGAGCCCCGGGTCTGGGGCAGAAATACAGAGATATACCCGGGGTAGGGGCAGGAATACAGAGATATACCCGGGGTAGGGGCAGGAATACAGAGATATACCCGGGGCAGGGGCAGGAATACAGAGATATACCCGGGGTAGGGGCAGGAATACAGGGATATACCCGGGGTAGGGGCAGGAATACAGGGATATATCTGGGGTAGGGGCAGGAATACAGGGGGCAGGGGCAGGAATACAGAGATATACCCGGGCAGGGGCAGAATACAGAGATATATCTGGGGTAGGGGCAGGAATACAGAGATATACCCGGGCAGGGGCAGGAATACAGAGATATACCCGGGGTAGGGGCAGGAATACAGGGATATATCTGGGTAGGGGCAGGAATACAGGGATATATCTGGGGCAGGGCAGGAATACAGAGATATACCCGGGTAGGGGCAGGAATACAGGGATATACCGGGGTAGGGGCAGGAATACAGAGATTACCCGGGGTAGGGGCAGGAATACGGGATATACCGGGGTAGGGGCAGGAATACAGAGATATATCGTGGGGTAGGGCAGGAATACAGGATCATACCGGGGCAGGGGCAGGAATAACAGAATATACCCGGGTAGGGGCAGGAATACAGGGATATACCCGGGTAGGGGCAGGAATACAGAGATATACCCGGGGTAGGGGCAGGAATACAGGGATATACCCGGGGCAGGGGCAGGAATACAGATGGATATACCCGGGGCAGGGGCAGGAATACAGAGATATATCCGGTAGGGGCAGGAATACGATGGATATACCCGGGCAGGGGCAGGAATACAGAGATATACCCGGGTAGGGGCAGGAATACAGGGATATATCTGGGGCAGGGCAGGAATACAGATGGATATACCCGGGGCAGGGCAGGAATACAGAGATATACCCGGGGTAGGGGCAGGAATACAGGATATACGGGGCAGGGGCAGGAATACAGATGGATATACCCGGGGCAGGGGCAGGAATACAGAGATATATCTGGGGCAGGGGCAGAAATACAGAGATATATCTGGGGTAGGGGCAGGAATACAAGATATATCTGAGGCAGTGGCAGGAATACAGAGATATATCTGGGGTAGGGGCGAATACAGAGATATATCTGGGGTAGGGGCAGATACAGATGGATATATCTGGGGTAGGGGCAGGAATACAGATGGATATATCTGGGGTAGGGGCAGGAATACAGATGGACTTATACCCGGGGTAGCGGCAGGAATACGAGATATATCTGGGCGGGCAGGAATACAGAGATATATCTGGGGCAGGCAGGAATACAGAGATATATCTGGGGCAGGGGCAGGAATACAGAGATATATCTGGGGCAGGGGCAGGAATACAGAGATATATCTGGGGTAGGGGCAGGAATACAGATGGATATATCTGGGGCAGGGGCAGGAATACAGAGATATATCTGGGGCAGGGGCAGGAATACAGAGATATATCTGGGGTAGGGGCAGGAATACAGAGATATATCTGGGGTAGGGGCAGGAATACAGAGATATATCTCGAGGCAGGGGCAGGAATACAGAGATATATCTGGGGTAGGGGCAGGAATACGAGATATATTCTGGGCAGGGGCAGGAATACAGAGATATATCTGGGGCAGGCAGGAATACAGAGATATATCTGGGGCAGGGCAGGAATACAGAGATATATCTGGGGTACAGGGCAGGAATACAGATGGATATATCTGGGGCAGGGGCAGGAATACAGAGATATATCTGGGGCAGGGGCAGGAATACAGAGATATATCTGGGTAGGGGCAGGAATACAGAGATATATCTGGCAGGGCAGAGAATACTAAGGCAGGAATACAGGGATATATCTGGGTAGGGGCAGGAAACAGATGAGATATATCTCAGGGTAGGGGCAGGAATACAGATGGATATATCTGGGGCAGGGGCAGGAATACAGAGATATATCTGGGGTAGGGGCAGGAATACAGAGATATATCCGGGCAGGGCAGGAATACAGAGATATATCCGGGCAGGCAGGAATACAGAGATATATCCGGGGTAGGGGCAGGAATACAGAGATATATCTGGGGTAGGGGCAGGAATACAGAGATATATCTGGGGTAGGGGAAGGAATACAGATGTATATATCTGGGGTAGGGGCAGAAATACAGAGATATATCCGGGGCAGGAATACAGAGATATATCGGCAGGAATACAGAGATATATCTGGGGTAGGGGCAGGAATACAAATGGATATATCTGGGGTAGGGGCAGGAATACAGAGATATATCTGGGGCAGGGGCAGGAATACAGAGATATATCCGGGGCAGGGGCAGAAATACAGAGATATATCTGGGGCAGGAATACAGAGATATATCCGTGGCAGGAATACAGAGATATATCTGGGGCAGGAATACAGAGATATATCTGGGGCAGGAATACAGAGATATATCTGGGGTAGGGGCAGGAACACAGATGGATATATCTGGGGTAGGGGCAGGAATACAAATGGATATATCTGGGGCAGGGGCAGGAATACAGAGATATATCTGGGTAGGGGGAGAGATATATCTGGGGTAGGGGCAGGAATACAGATGGATATATCTGGGGTAGGGGCAGGAATACAGATGGATATATCTGGGGTAGGGGCAGGAATACAGAGATATACCCGGGGCAGGGGCAGGAATACAGATGGATATATCTGGGGTAGGGGCAGGAATACAGGGATATATCTGGGGTAGGGGCAGGAATACAGAGATATATCTGGGCAAGGAATACAGATGATATATCTGGGGTAGGGGCAGGATCAGATGATATATCTGGGGAGGGCATACAGGATATACAGGAGATAGGGGGCAGAATACAGAGATATATATCTGGGTAGGGGCAGGAATACAGAGATATATCTGGGGTAGGGGCAGGAATACAGAGATATATCTGGGGTAGGGGCAGGAATACAGAGATATATCTGGGGTAGGGGCAGAACAGATGGATATATCTGGGGTAGGGGCAGGAATACAGAGATATATCCGGGGCAGGAATACAGAGATATATCTGGGGCAGGGGCAGGAACACTGATGGATATAAGTATATAGCTGTAAAGGGAAATGGAATTAGAATTATTATCACTCGCCTGTTGCACGTCCTGTTGGAAGACGCAGAGTTGCAGCCGCTGGTGCAGTCGGACCTTGCGGTGCTGCCAGATGCTCTCGAGCCGGCGCTGGTGGTGCAACACCTCATGTACCACATCCAGGACCTGATGCACCGCCTTGGAGTAATTGGCTGTGGCCGTGAGCGACTCCGAGTTCCCCGGACCCACCGGGCGCTGAAGAACATCCAAAAGGGCCTTCCCGTCCTGACTGACCTATAGGAACAGAACCAACGGGGGTCACAGGGGGGCAGCGCCCCAATCCCACTAACTATTCCCTTCATTCTATAAACTTCATCTCAATGGTCTGTCCCACTCGGTTTCCTGCACTGCTGGTTGTTACTTTTTAACCAATGTTGCAAAGCTCGGTCTCCTCCAGCGAGTCAGGTCTGTCAGTGACTGCTGCCCTGTGCTACATTGTTTCACGAGTCAGAACCCCCAGTGCAGAGAATAGAAAGAACAAACACAAAATATATATACAAATACTGCAAAGGTGCTTAGAATTATGTTTTCTTTTATTAGGCAAACAAAAAAAAAGAATTTTTGGGTTGACTTGTCCTTTAATAGACGTGACATAAAAAGGCCTTGTGGGAAAACAGCCGTAGGAGCGTTGACTTTTGCTACATTGTATAATGAGTCGAAACCAGACCAAAATATATTTTGGGGTTTCCATCACCTTTAGTGCCCCTGTGATTGGGTAGATTTGGCATTATTCTGAATGTCAGTAGTTAATTTAAAGCCACAGGCGCCATTAGGACCAGAAGCTTCGACAGTGAAAGTCAATATATAAATAAAAGGAAGGAGGACGGACAGGAAGTACAGCAGGAAGTACAGCAGGAAGTACAGCAGGAGGGGCCGCTGGATCCCAGTAAGTACTGCAGGCGCATTGTTTTCATTTGATCACTAGGGGGCACCATTCATTTATACAGTATATATATTTCTATATCATTTTCTATCTATAGCTAAAAGCTGATTAGGCCCCGGCTCTCACCTCGGTGTAGGCCTGAGTCACCTCCTCGTACAGAGTCTGATGATGGTGGATCGCCATTTCGAGCTGCTGCATCTCAGAGGGAAGGCCCCCGTCGTTACACATCTTGCACCACGTGTCCACCCCCGACAGGAACTGCAGGAAAAGGCACAATGTCATTGGTCGGTTTCAGTAAGCCAATCATGTTCTGGTTCTGGTTGGCCCAGTGCTGTGAATAGCTATCTATACACTGTATATAAAGGGAGGCTTGATGTCATTGGTCGGTTTCAGTCAGCCAATCATGTTCTGGTTCTGGTTGGCCCAGTGCTTGGAATAGCTATCTATACACTGTATATAAAGGCAGAGCCTTAATGTCATTGGTCGGTTTCAGTAAGCCAATCATGTTCTGGTTCTGGTTGGCCCAGTTCTGGGAATAGCTATCTATACACTGTATATAAAGGGCAGAGCCTTGATGTCATTGGTCGGTTTCAGTAAGCCAATCATGTTCTGGTTCTGGTTGGCCCAGTTCTGGGAATAGCTATCTATACACTGTATATAAAGGGAGGCTTGATGTCATTGGTCGGTTTCAGTCAGCCAATCATTTTCTGGTTCTGGTTGGCCCAGTGCTGGGAATAGCTATCTATACACTGTATATAAAGGCAGAATAACGAGCTCAGAGTCTGACGAGGCTCCAGCCTCCCACATCATTATTCCTGGGGCTGCAGCTTGTTGGCCGCACTTCAAAGCCCCCGACTCCCCCAGCTGTGGGGACGGCCCCCCTCGTCTGCGTCTCCGCCAGATCCCTGTCTGATGCTCCGACTTGGGAGAGAATATAGAGATTCCAGCGAGGAGAATCACTCACGTATCAGCCAATAGGTTCGCTTCCCCTTTATATCCCTGAGGCCAATCAGCCCATAAATATTAATTTCATGTAGCTTTATACTGTGCAGCCAATCACAGCCCTCCAACTCCTCTAAAGGGGAACTTGCATTATATATGAGGCTGTGATTGGCTGCAGCTCTGCCCAAGTGATGGGGTCTGTATACCCAGCAGCTCTGCCCAAGTGATAGGGTCTGTATGCCCAGCAGCTCTGCCCAAGTGATGGGGTCTGTATGCCCAGCAGCTCTGCCCTAGTGATGGGGTCTGTATGCCCAGCAGCTCTGCCCAAGTGATGGGGTCTGTATGCCCAGCAGCTCTGCCCTAGTGATGGGGTCTGTATGCCCAGCAGCTCTGCCCTAGTGATGGGGTCTGTATGCCCAGCAGCTCTGCCCTAGTGATGGGGTCTGTATGCCCAGCAGCTCTGCCCTAGTGATGGGGTCTGTATGCCCAGCAGCTCTGCCCTAGTGATGGGTCTGATGCCAGCAGCCTGCCCTGGGGTCTGTATGCCCAGCAGCTCTGCCCAAGTGATAGGGTCTGTATGCCCAGCAGCTCTGCCCAAGTGATAGGGTCTGTATGCCCAGCAGCTCTGCCCAAGTGATAGGGTCTGTATGCCCAGCAGCTCTGCCCAAGTGATAGGGTCTGTATGCCCAGCAGCTCTGCCCCAGTGATGGGGTCTGTATGCCCAGCAGCTCTGACTGTATCCATATTGGGGTTTTGCCCAGAGTGGTGCCCGAGGATGATGGGTAGGAGAGTCTCACCTGTTCGGCTTTCTGGTGGAACACGGCGGACATGGCAAGGATGGTGCTCCTCTCATCCAGCGCAGCAGCAAAGCTTTTCCACTCCTGGTCCAACTGCCCTGAGATCTGTTTAATCTGCTGCGACGCATAGTGCCCGGCCTCACTGAGCCGCGACGCCACCGACATGATGCGGTTTATGTTCACATAGGCATTCTGTAATGAGAAAAGGGGGCGTGGTTACAAGCTGGCTCCTCCTACAATCGGTGCTGGGGGGTGTAACACACCTACAATGGCACCCATGCTGGGAATCATTATAAATAAGGCCCCTAATATTCAGCCATTTATAGAGCTACATTAAAGGGGAAGTTCGACTGTGATTGAGGAAACCCAAACAACTTTGCAGTTGGTCTGATTTATTTGAAGCTGTGGTTCTGTGCCGTTGGGTTGCTACAACCAGCTACCCTGGCAACCAGAAAGCAGATTTATTGTGAGGTTAAACTGTTATAGTTGTTTCCCCCCTCCCATTCATCCTCATTTCAGATGTTCAAACCACAGGGGTCAGCGACCCTAGAAACCAGGGAACCTTATTATTATAAAAACATATATTCCTCCATTGCCAGGGGGGCCCTCTTTCCCATTCTGGGGCCCTTACCATTGGGAATAGTGTTTTAGCTGGGGGGGGGGCATCAGTGAATGTTGACAGGCAGCTTCATTCCACTCCCATTAATTGCCCATTAGGGGCAGCCAAGCGGTTTTCCTTAATAAAAGCGATTAATCAAGCAAAGAATGGAATTGGCTGATTGGCCCTAATTAAATCCCTGTCTATCATTTCAATCAGGCTCAGGCTGTCGGCTCGTAGCCCCCCCAGACGGACTCAGATACCGCTGCCTGATAACGTGGGGCGCCCAACTGGAAAACTCATTTCGGAGAGAGAAGGAAATGGGATCCGGCGCTAATGGAGCCAAGGAAACCTGCACAGATCACTTACCCGCGAGCTGGAAACCGGAGCGGGAATACTGGGTTCTGTGAGGAAATGTGCCAAACGGCCAGGCCCGGGGCCAGTTCGGGGGAAAATGGGGGGAAAGTCGGCTTTGGAAGCGCCATGTAGTACGTGGCACCCCCAGGGCTCCCTGCCATGTGGCGGATCAAACACCAATAAACTGGGTCCCAGGGATTGTAACCAAGTGAATCCGACAGAACCTCAACCTAGAGCTCAAATCACTTGCTGGTTACTAGGGCAATGGGACCCTAGCAACAAGATAACAGTTCCAATTCCCTAAGGGGAACCATCCCCACAGTGTTGGAAATGGTACAGACCAAGCTGGTACTGGTACAAAGTGGACCCATGTTTGGCTGCTGTTCCCGGTACCACAGGCTCTTAAAATGGACCTTTCTATCCTCCACTGGGTTCAGGATCACTGAAGGTACCGATCCCATGGGTGGGGGGCCCTGGCCCAGTGGTGACAGACAAGGGGATGTTCACCTTTGAGTTAACGTTTAGTACAATGTAGAGAGTAGATATTCTGACAAAATTTGCAGTTAGTCTTTTTTATTGTTTGTAGTTTTTTAGTTCTTTCACTTTCTGTTCAGCAGCTCTCCAGCTTGTAAATTCAGCAGTTATCTGGTTGCTAGGGTCCAAATTACCTTAGCAACCAGGGAGTGGTTTGGATGAGAGACTGGTATATGAATAGGGGAGGGGCTGAATAGAAAGATTAGGAATAAAAAGTAACAATAACAATAAAACTGGAGCCTCACAGAGCAATAGGGTTTGGCTGCCGGGGTCACTGACCCCCATTTGAAAGCTGCAAAGAGGCAGAAGAAGGGAAATAGATCAAAAACTATAACAAATAAATAATGAAGACCAACTGCAAAGAGACAAGTTATTAAAAAAAAACCATACAAAATAAATAAAGAAGACCAATTGAAATGTTGCTTAGAATTGGCCATATATTGGCCAATATAATAAAAGTTTAACTCAAAGGTGAACCTACCCTTTAAAAAATCTGGACAGTAAAATATAATGAAGTCTCAGACTGACAGTTGGCCGCCCAACGATATCAAACAGGGGAATGCGATGGGGGCTGTCTGACCCCCAGTGACTGACTCAGAATGGATTTATGGTCCCTAATCCCCATCTAATACCCCCATGCACTGTAGCTGGATCCTACGAAAGTCAGATTTACGGGGAGGGGATTTAACCTGGGCCCCTGGGCAGAATAAGGAACAGGGGGGCCCCATATAGAACTCTATGTTAAAGGGCAAGATAAAGACTTAAGAGCTAAATTAAAACTATGAGTGCCAGTAAGGCTTAAAACTACATTTAAAATGGTTGCTAAGGTCAGAAACACTGGCAACCATGTATTGTGGTTTAATTCTTATTTATCGCTATTTTTGGTCCCTTTCTGTTGCTGAACGCAATGACAGTGATTTGTAGCCCCCCAATAAATCGTCCCTGAGTAACTGAGCGGCGGGGCTCATGTTGCCCAACGTCCAATCCCTGAGGGGCTTCCAGAACACGATTTACGGCTGCGAGGGCCACGTGCGCTGTAGGTTGTCCTGAATGTTCCTGGGCTTGATGCCCCTGGGGGGGCAGTTTCCAGGCATCTGTCTAATAAAGCGCAGATCTATTGCAGGGAGGGGAGGGCAGATCTGTTGGCTCGGGGTACAAACACCGCGCGGGGGTCTCACTGTCCCAAACGTCTAGTAAATAATTGTAAAAAGCTGTTTGGTGAATAAGGAAAAGGCAGATGTTCCCTCCCTCGGCCTCAGCCTGCCAGAAACACCGCCGCCGCCGCCACATTCCCCCCCCCACCGCCACATTCCCCCCCCCACCGCCATCAGGGCCCGGTCATTTCCTACTGGAACCCAATCTGGGAAATCTGCATTCAACAGTTTGCATTAAGTGAGCAGAACCAGGACTATGGGACTGCTGGGGCAAGAAGCTTGCACTTTACTCAGAGATATCACTGGTTGGTAATGATACAATGAAGCACCCAGGGGGCGGGAACTGTATGAGGCACCCAGGTGGCGGGAACTGTATGAAGCACCCAGGGGGAGGGAACTGTATGAGGCACCCAGGGGGGGGGGAACTGTATGAGGCACCCGGGGGGGGGGAACTGTGTGAGGCACCCAGGGGGCGGGAACTGTATGAAGCACCCAGGGGGAGGGAACTGTATGAGGCACCCAGGGGGGGGGAACTGTATGAGGCACCCAGGGGGCGGGAACTGTATGAAGCACCCAGGGGGAGGGAACTGTATGAGGCACCAGGGGGGGGGGAACTGTAATGAAGCACCCAGGGGGAGGGAACTGTATGAAGCACCCAGGGGAGGAACTGTATGAGGCACCGGGGGGGGGGGAACTGTGTGAGGCACCCAGGGGGCGGGAACTGTATGAAGCACCCAGGGGGAGGGAACTGTATGAGGCACCCGGGGGGGGAACTGTGTGAGCACTCAGGGGCGGGAACTGTATGAGGCACCCGGGGGGAGGGAACTGTATGAGGCACCCAGGGGGCGGGAACTGTATGAGGCACCCAGGGGGCGGGAACTGTATGAAGCACCAGGGGAGGGAACTGTATGAGGCACCCAGGGGGGGAAATGTATGAGGCACCCAGGGGGCGGGAACTGTATGAGGCACCCAGGGGGGGGGAACTGTATGAGGCACCCGGGGGGGGGGAACTGTATGAGGCACCCAGGGGGGGGGAACTGTATGAGGCACCCAGGGGGGGGAAACTGTATGAGGCACCCAGGGGGAGGGAAATGTATGAGGCACCCGGGGGGAGGGAACTGTATGAGGCACCCGGGGGGAGGGAAACTGTATGAGGCACCCGGGGGAGGGAACTGTATGAGGCAACCCGGGGGAGGGAAACTGTATGAGGCACCCAGGGGGGGGGAACTGTATGAGGCACCCGGGGGAGGGAACTGTATGGCAGGGAACTGGAGGCACCCAGGGAGGATCTCTCTCG
>NC_030685.2:88636448-88658730 GCF_000004195.4 Xenopus tropicalis
CCACCGCTGTATGCCACAGGGTAAGCATACCCCTCTTTTCCACACAAGCCCCATGGCTAGGGCTTGAGCCAAACTTTTTTGTTGCCTATTGTTTTCATTAAGAAATATCTATGTGTTTTTTATTTTTTTTTATTTCTGGCACTAAAGAAGAAAAGACAAACCAGTGTCACTTTGGCACTTCCCGTCAGTTCCTGTTGCGAGTGGAGGAGAAGCTGGTAAAACTAATTAGCAGTCCACTGAGAAGCCTTCTGATAGTGAGCTGTCGAAAGTCTGCAGCTTTGTATTGCTATGTGACTTTCTCTGGTCTACAGCAGTAATCCTCAAGTTAGCGAGACCAGTTTGCCTGCCAGCAGAATTTGCACTTCATTTGCTCTTACTGCCAGAAAAGATCTAGGTTTCTATATCTTATTTTATGGAGATTTCTGATTCGTACAGATCAAAAACTCCCAGCAGTACACTGCCCAACTTTTAAAACTTCACTCCATAAATCTGAATACTACACATTTCAAGGACCAACATTCTACCAACAGTAGGTTTATGCCAGGAAACCATCTCTTTTTGGGAAGAGCTGATTCTGACAAATCAAAAATGGGTAAGCACATCTTTTAACTCCTCACATTACTTTACGTGAAGAGGGGCAGTATTTTTTTGCGTACATGGGGGCCAATTGGTTGGACGCCGTGCAGGTGGGGCCCACGTATGGCAACCGCAAGCCTTTGTTGCGTAGACATGTTCGAGAAACAAGAAGAGTTGAAAGGTTGGCGCCCAACGTGGGGCTCAAAGTCACGACCCTGAGATAAAGAGTCTCATGCTCCACCGACTGAGCTAGCTGAACAACCCACCGCTGTATGCCACAGGGTAAGCATACCCCTCTTTTCCACACAAGCCCCATGGCTAGGGCTTGAGCCAAACTTTTTTGTTGCCTATTGTTTTCATTAAGAAATATCTATGTGTTTTTTATTTTTTTTTATTTCTGGCACTAAAGAAGAAAAGACAAACCAGTGTCACTTTGGCACTTCCCGTCAGTTCCTGTTGCGAGTGGAGGAGAAGCTGGTAAAACTAATTAGCAGTCCACTGAGAAGCCTTCTGATAGTGAGCTGTCAAAAGTCTGCAGCTTTGTATTGCTATGTGACTTTCTCTGGTCTACAGCAGTAATCCTCAAGTTAGCGAGACCAGTTTGCCTGCCAGCAGAATTTGCACTTCATTTGCTCTTACTGCCAGAAAAGATCTAGGTTTCTATATCTTATTTTATGGAGATTTTTGATGCGTACAGATCAAAAACTCCCAGCAGTACACTGTCCAACTTTTAAAACTTCACTCCATAAATCTGAATACTACACATTTCAAGGACCAACATTCTACCAACAGTAGGTTTACCCAGGAAACCATCTGTTTTTGGGAAGAGCTGATTCTGACAAATCAAAAATGGGTAAGCACATTTTTTAACTCCTCACATTACTTTACGTGAAGAGGGGCAGTATTTTTTTGCGTACATGGGGGCCAATTGGTTGGACGCCGTGCAGGTGGGGCCCACGTATGGCAACCGCAAGCCTTAGTCGCGTAGACATGTTCAAGAAACAAGAAGAGTTGAAAGGTTGGCACCCAACGTGGGGCTCAAAGTCACGACCCTGAGATAAAGAGTCTCATGCTCCACCGACTGAGCTAGCGGAACAACCCACCGCTGTATGCCACAGGGTAAGCATACCCCTCTTTTCCACACAAGCCCCATGGCTAGGGCTTGAGCCAAACTTTTTTGTTGCCTATTGTTTTCATTAAGAAATATCTATGTGTTTTTTATTTTTTTTTATTTCTGGCACTAAAGAAGAAAAGACAAACCAGTGTCACTTTGGCACTTCACGTCAGTTCCTGTTGCGAGTGGAGGAGAAGCTGGTAAAACTAATTAGCAGTCCACTGAGAAGCCTTGTGATATTGAGCTGTCGAAAGTCTGCAGCTTTGTATTGCTATGTGACTTTCTCTGGTCTAAAGCAGTAATCCTCGAGTTAGCAAGACCAGTTTGCCTGCCAGCTGAATTTGCACTTCATTTGCTCTTACTGCCAGAAAAGATCTAGGTTTCTATATCTTATTTTATGGAGATTTCTGATTCGTACAGATCAAAAACTCCCAGCAGTACACTGCCCAACTTTTAAAACTTCACTAAAGAAATCTGAATATTACACATTTTAAAGACCAACATTCTACCAACAGTAGGTTTACCCCAGGAAACCATCTGTTTTTGGGAAGAGCTGATTCTGACATATCAAAAATGGGTAAGCACGTTTTTAACTCCTCACATTACTTTACGTGAAGAAGGGCAGTATTTTTTTGCCTACATGGGGGCCAATTGGTTGGACACCTTGCAGGTGGGGCCCACGTATGGCAACCGCAAGCCTTTGTCGCGTAGACATGTTCGAGAAACAAGAAGAGTTGAAAGGTTGGCGCCCAACGTGGGGCTCAAAGTCATGACCCTGAGATAAAGAGTCTCATGCTCCACCGACTGAGCTAACTGAACAACCCACCGCTGTATGCCACAGGGTTAGCATACCCCTCTTTTCCACACAAGCCCCATGGCTAGGGCTTGAGCCAAACTTTTTTGTTGCCTATTGTTTTCATTAAGAAATATCTATGTGTTTTTTATTTTTTTTATTTCTGGCACTAAAGAAGAAAAGACAAACCAGTGTCACTTTGGCACTTCCCGTCAGTTCCTGTTGCGAGTGGAGGAGAAGCTGGTAAAACTAATTAGCAGTCCACTGAGAAGCCTTGTGATAGTGAGCTGTCGAAAGTCTGCAGCTTTGTATTGCTATGTGACTTTCTCTGGTCTACAGCAGTAATCCTCAAGTTAGCGAGACCAGTTTGCCTACCAGCAGAATTTGCACTTCATTTGCTCTTACTGCCAGAAAAGATCTAGGTTTCTATATCTTATTTTATGGAGATTTCTGATTCGTACAGATCAAAAACTCCCAGCAGTACACTGTCCAACTTTTAAAACTTCACTCCATAAATCTGAATACTACACATTTCAAGGACCAACATTCTACCAACAGTAGGTTTATGCCAGGAAACCATCTCTTTTGGGAAGAGCTGATTCTGACAAATCAAAAATGGGTAAGCACATCTTTTAACTCCTCACATTACTTTACGTGAAGAGGGGCAGTATTGTTTTGCATACATGGGGGCCAATTGGTTGGACGCCGTGCAGGTGGGGCCCACGTATGGCAACCGCAAGCCTTAGTCGCGTAGACATGTTCAAGAACAAGAAGAGTTGAAAGGTTGGCGCCCAACGTGGGGCTCAAAGTCATGACCCTGAGATAAAGAGTCTCATGCTCCACCGACTGAGCTAGCGGAACAACCCACTGCTGTATGCCACAGGGTAAGCATACCCTCTTTTCCACACAAGCCCCATGGCTAGGGCTTGAGCCAAACTTTTTTGTTGCCTATTGTTTTCATTAAGAAATATCTATGTGTTTTTTATTTTTTTTATTTCTGGCACTAAAGAAGAAAAGACAAACCAGTGTCACTTTGGCACTTCCCGTCAGTTCCTGTTGCGAGTGGAGGAGAAGCTGGTAAAACTAATTAGCAGTCCACTGAGAAGCCTTGTGATAGTGAGCTGTCGAAAGTCTGCAGCTTTGTATTGCTATGTGACTTTCTCTGGTCTACAGCAGTAATCCTCGAGTTAGCAAGACCAGTTTGCCTGCAAGCTGAATTTGCAGTTCATTTGCTCTTACTGCCAGAAAAGATCTAGGTTTTATATCTTATTTTATGGAGATTTCTGATTCGTACAGATCAAAAACTCCCAGCAGTACACTACCCAACTTTTAAAACTTCACTCCATAAATCTGAATATTACACATTTCAAAGACCAACATTCTACCAACAGTAGGTTTACCCCAGGAAACCATCTGTTTTTGGGAAGAGCTGATTCTGACATATCAAAAATGGGTAAGCACGTTTTTAACTCCTCACATTACTTTACGTGAAGAAGGGCAGTATTTTTTTGCCTACATGGGGGCCAATTGGTTGGGCGCCTTGCAGGTGGGGCCCACGTATGGCAACCGCAAGCCTTTGTCGCGTAGACATGTTCGAGAAACAAGAAGAGTTGAAAGGTTGGCGGCCCCAACGTGAGGCTCAAAGTCCTGACCCTGAGATAAAGAGTCTCATGCTCCACCGACTGAGCTAGCTGAACAACCCACCGCTGTATGCCACAGGGTAAGCATACCCCTCTTTTCCACACAAGCCCCATGGCTAGGGCTTGAGCCAAACTTTTTGTTGCCTATTGTTTTCATTAAGAAATATCTATGTGTTATTTATTTTTTTTATTTCTGGCACTAAAGAATAAAAGACAAACCAGTGTAACTTTCGCACTTCCCGTCAGTTCCTGTTGCGAGTGGAGGAGAAGCTGGTAAAACTGATTAGGAGTCCAGTGAGAAGCCTTCTGATAGTGAGCTGTCGAAAGTCTGCAGCTTTGTATTGCTATGTGACTTTCTCTGGTCTACAGCAGTAATCCTCGAGTTAGCGAGACCAGTTTGCCTGCCAGCAGAATTTGCACTTCATTTGCTCTTACTGCCAGAAAAGATCTAGGTTTCTATATCTTATTTTATGGAGATTTCTGATTCGTACAGATCAAAAACTCCCAGCAGTACACTGCCCAACTTTTAAAACTTCACTCCATAAATCCGAATACTACACATTTCAAAGACCAACATTCTACCAACAGTAGGTTTACCCCAGGAAACCATCTCTTTTTGGGAAGAGCTGATTCTGACAAATCAAAAATGGGTAAGCACATCTTTTAACTCCTCACATTACTTTACGTGAAGAGGGGCAGTATTTTTTTGCATACATAGGGGCCAATTGGTTGGACGCCGTGCAGGTGGGGCCCACGTATGGCAACCGCAAGCCTTTGTTGCGTAGACATGTTCGAGAAACAAGAATAGTTGAAAGGTTGGTGCCCAACGTGGGGCTCAAAGTCACGACCCTGAGATAAAGAGTCTCATGCTCCACCGACTGAGCTAGTTGTACAACCCACCGCTGTATGCCACAGGGTAAGCATACCCCTCTTTTCCACACAAGCCCCATGGCTAGGGCTTGAGCCAAACTTTTTTGTTGCCTATTGTTTTCATTAAGAAATAGCTATGTGTTTTTTATTTTTTTTATTTCTGGCACTAAGAAGAAAAGACAAACCAGTGTCACTTTGGCACTTCCCGTCAGTTCCTGTTGCGAGTGGAGGAGAAGCTGGTAAAACTAATTAGCAGTCCACTGAGAAGCCTTGTGATAGTGAGCTGTCGAAAGTCTGCAGCTTTGTATTGCTATGTGACTTTCTCTGGTCTACAGCAGTAATCCTCGAGTTAGCAAGACCAGTTTACCTGCCAGCTGAATTTGCACTTCATTTGCTCTTACTGCCAGAAAAGATCTAGGTTTCTATATCTTATTTTATGGAGATTTCTGATTCGTACAGATCAAAAAACCCCAGCAGTACACTGTCCAACTTTTAAAACTTCACTCCATAAATCCGAATACTACACATTTCAAGGACCAACATTCTACCAACAATAGGTTTTATGCCAGGAAACCATCTCTTTTCGGGAAGAGCTGATTCTGACAAATCAAAAATGGGTAAGCACATCTTTTAACTCCTCACATTACTTTACGTGAAGAGGGGCAGTATTTTTTTGCATACATGGGGCCAATTGGTTGGACGCCGTGCAGGTGGGGCCCACGTATGGCAAACGCAAGCCTTTGTTGCGTAGACATGTTCGAGAAACAAGAATAGTTGAAAGGTTGGTGCCCAACGTGGGGCTCAAAGTCACGACCCTGAGATAAAGAGTCTCATGCTCCACCGACTGAGCTAGTTGTACAACCCACCGCTGTATGCCACAGGGTAAGCATACCCTTCTTTTCCACACAAGCCCCATGGCTAGGGCTTGAGCCAAACTTTTTTGTTGCCTATTGTTTTCGTTAAGAAATAGCTATGTGTTTTTTATTTTTTTTATTTCTGGCACTAAAGAAGAAAAGACAAACCAGTGTCACTTTGGCACTTCCCGTCAGTTCCTGTTGCGAGTGGAGGAGAAGCTGGTAAAACTAATTAGCAGTCCACTGAGAAGCCTTGTGATAGTGAGCTGTCGAAAGTCTGCAGCTTTGTATTGCTATGTGACTTTCTCTGGTCTACAGCAGTAATCCTCGAGTTAGCAAGACCAGTTTGCCTGCACTTCATTTGCTCTTACTGCCAGAAAAGATCTAGGTTTCTATATCTTATTTTATGGAGATTTCTGATTCGTACAGATCAAAAACTCCCAGCAGTACACTGCCCAACTTTTAAAACTTCACTCCATAAATCTGAATATTACACATTTCAAAGACCAACATTCTACCAACAGTAGGTTTACCCCCAGGAAACCATCTGTTTTTGGGAAGAGCTGATTCTGACATATCAAAAATGGGTAAGCACGTTTTTAACTCCTCACATTACTTTACGTGAAGAGGGGCAGTATTGTTTTGCGTACATGGGGGCCAACTGGTTGGACGCCGTGCAGGTGGGGCCCACGTATGGCAACCGCAAGCCTTAGTCGCGTAGACATGTTCAAGAAACAAGAAGAGTTGAAAGGTTGGCGCCCAACGTGGGGCTCAAAGTCACGACCCTGAGATAAAGAGTCTCATGCTCCATCGACTGAGCTAGCGGAACAACCCACCGCTGTATGCCACAGGGTAAGCATACCCCTCTTTTCCACACAAGCCCCATGGCTAGGGCTTGAGCCAAACTTTTTTGTTGCCTATTGTTTTCATTAAGAAATATCTATGTGTTTTTTATTTTTTTTATTTCTGGCACTAAAGAAGAAAAGACAAACCAGTGTCACTTTGGCACTTCCCGTCAGTTCCTGTTGCGAGTGGAGGAGAAGCTGGTAAAACTAATTAGCAGTCCACTGAGAAGCCTTCTGATAGTGAGCTGTCGAAAGTCTGCAGCTTTGTATTGCTATGTGACTTTCTCTGGTCTACAGCAGTAATCCTCGAGTTAGCAAGACCAGTTTGCCTGCCAGCTGAATTTGCACTTCATTTGCTCTTACTGCCAGAAAAGATCTAGGTTTCTATATCTTATTTTATGGAGATTTCTGATTCGTACAGATCAAAAACTCCCAGCAGTACACTGCCCAACTTTTAAAACTTCACTCCATAAATCTGAATATTACACATTTCAAAGACCAACATTCTACCAACAGTAGGTTTACCCCCAGGAAACCATCTGTTTTTGGGAAGAGCTGATTCTGACATATCAAAAATGGGTAAGCACGTTTTTAACTCCTCACATTACTTTACGTGAAGAAGGGCAGTATTTTTTTGCCTACATGGGGGCCAATTGGTTGGACACCTTGCAGGTGGGGCCCACGTATGGCAACCGCAAGCCTTTGTTGCGTAGACATGTTCGAGAAACAAGAAGAGTTGAAAGGTTGGCGCCCAACGTGGGGCTCAAAGTCATGACCCTGAGATAAACAGTCTCATGCTCCACCGACTGAGCTAGCTGAACAACCCACCGCTGTATGCCACAGGGTAAGCATACCCCTCTTTTCCACACAAGCCCCATGGCTAGGGCTTGAGCCAAACTTTTTTGTTGCCTATTGTTTTCATTAAGAAATATCTATGTGTTTTTTATTTTTTTTTTATTTCTGGCACTAAAGAATAAAAGACAAACCAGTGTAACTTTCGCACTTCCCGTCAGTTCCTGTTGCGAGTGGAGGAGAAGCTGGTAAAACGAATTAGGAGTCCAGTGAGAAGCCTTCTGATAGTGAGCTGTCAAAAGTCTGCAGCTTTGTATTGCTATGTGACTTTCTCTGGTCTACAGCAGTAATCCTCGAGTTAGCGAGACCAGTTTGCCTGCCAGCAGAATTTGCACTTCATTTGCTCTTACTGCCAGAAAAGATCTAGGTTTCTATATCTTATTTTATAGAGATTTCTGATTCGTACAGATCAAAAAACCCCAGCAGTACACTGCCCAACTTTTAAAACTTCACTCCATAAATCCGAATACTACACATTTCAAGGACCAACATTCTACCAACAATAGGTTTATGCCAGGAAACCATCTCTTTTTGGGAAGAGCTGATTCTGACAAATCAAAAATGGGTAAGCACATCTTTTAACTCCTCACATTACTTTACGTGAAGAGGGGCAGTATTTTTTTGCGTACATGGGGGCCAATTGGTTGGACGCCGTGCAGGTGGGGCCCACGTATGGCAACCGTAAGCCTTTGTTGCGTAGACATGTTCGAGAAACAAGAAGAGTTGAAAGGTTGGTGCCCAACGTGGGGCTCAAAGTCACAACCCTGAGATAAAGAGTCTCATGCTCCACCGACTGAGCTAGTTGAACAACCCACCGCTGTATGCCACAGGGTAAGCATACCCCTCTTTTCCACACAAGCCCCATGGCTAGGGCTTGAGCCAAACTTTTTTGTTGCCTATTGTTTTCATTAAGAAATATCTATGTGTTTTTTATTTTTTTTATTTCTGGCACTAAAGAAGAAAAGACAAACCAGTGTCACCTTGGCACTTCCCGTCAGTTCCTGTTGCGAGTGGAGGAGAAGCTGGTAAAACTAATTAGCAGTCCACTGAGAAGCCTTGTGATAGTGAGCTGTCGAAAGTCTGCAGCTTTGTATTGCTATGTGACTTTCTCTGGTCTACAGCAGTAATCCTCAAGTTAGCGAGACCAGTTTGCCTGCCAGCAGAATTTGCACTTCATTTGCTCTTACTGCCAGAAAAGATCTAGGTTTCTATATCTTATTTTATGGAGATTTCTGATTCGTACAGATCAAAAACCCCCAGCAGTACACTGTCCAACTTTTAAAACTTCACTCCATAAATCTGAATACTACACATTTCAAGGACCAACATTCTACCAACAATAGGTTTATGCCAGGAAACCATCTGTTTTTGGGAAGAGCTGATTCTGACAAATCAAAAATGGGTAAGCACATCTTTTAACTCCTCACATTACTTTACGTGAAGAGGGGCAGTATTTTTTTGCGTACATGGGGGCCAATTGGTTGGATGCCGTGCAGGTGGGGCCCACGTATGGCAACCGCAAGCCTTTGTTGCGTAGACATGTTCGAGAAACAAGAAGAGTTGAAAGGTTGGTGCCCAACGTGGGGCTGAAAGTCACGACCCTGAGATAAAGAGTCTCATGCTCCACCGACTGAGCTAGTTGAACAACCCACCGCTGTATGCCACAGGGTAAGCATACCCCTCTTTTCCACACAAGCCCCATGGCTAGGGCTTGAGCCAAACTTTTTTGTTGCCTATTGTTTTCATTAAGAAATATCTATGTGTTTTTTATTTTTTTTATTTCTGGCACTAAAGAAGAAAAGACAAACCAGTGTCACTTTGGCACTTCCCGTCAGTTCCTGTTGCGAGTGGAGGAGAAGCTGGTAAAACTAATTAGCAGTCCACTGAGAAGCCTTGTGATAGTGAGCTGTCGAAAGTCTGCAGCTTTGTATTGCTATGTGACTTTCTCTGGTCTACAGCAGTAATCCTCAAGTTAGCGAGACCAGTTTGCCTACCAGCAGAATTTGCACTTCATTTGCTCTTACTGCCAGAAAAGATCTAGGTTTCTATATCTTATTTTATGGAGATTTCTGATTCGTACAGATCAAAAACTCCCAGCAGTACACTGTCCAACTTTTAAAACTTCACTCCATAAATCTGAATACTACACATTTCAAGGACCAACATTCTACCAACAGTAGGTTTATGCCAGGAAACCATCTCTTTTTGGGAAGAGCTGATTCTGACAAATCAAAAATGGGTAAGCACATCTTTTAACTCCTCACATTACTTTACGTGAAGAGGGGCAGTATTGTTTTGCATACATGGGGGCCAATTGGTTGGACGCCGTGCAGGTGGGGCCCACGTATGGCAACCGCAAGCCTTAGTCGCGTAGACATGTTCAAGAAACAAGAAGAGTTGAAAGGTTGGCGCCCAACGTGGGGCTCAAAGTCATGACCCTGAGATAAAGAGTCTCATGCTCCACCGACTGAGCTAGCGGAACAACCCACTGCTGTATGCCACAGGGTAAGCATACCCCTCTTTTCCACACAAGCCCCATGGCTAGGGCTTGAGCCAAACTTTTTTGTTGCCTATTGTTTTCATTAAGAAATATCTATGTGTTTTTTATTTTTTTTATTTCTGGCACTAAAGAAGAAAAGACAAACCAGTGTCACTTTGGCACTTCCCGTCAGTTCCTGTTGCGAGTGGAGGAGAAGCTGGTAAAACTAATTAGCAGTCCACTGAGAAGCCTTGTGATAGTGAGCTGTCGAAAGTCTGCAGCTTTGTATTGCTATGTGACTTTCTCTGGTCTACAGCAGTAATCCTCGAGTTAGCAAGACCAGTTTGCCTGCAAGCTGAATTTGCAGTTCATTTGCTCTTACTGCCAGAAAAGATCTAGGTTTTTATATCTTATTTTATGGAGATTTCTGATTCGTACAGATCAAAAAACTCCCAGCAGTACACTACCCAACTTTTAAAACTTCACTCCATAAATCTGAATATTACACATTTCAAAGACCAACATTCTACCAACAGTAGGTTTACCCCAGGAAACCATCTGTTTTGGGAAGAGCTGATTCTGACATATCAAAAATGGGTAAGCACGTTTTTAACTCCTCACATTACTTTACGTGAAGAAGGGCAGTATTTTTTTGCCTACATGGGGGCCAATTGGTTGGGCGCCTTGCAGGTGGGGCCCACGTATGGCAACCGCAAGCCTTTGTCGCGTAGACATGTTCGAGAAACAAGAAGAGTTGAAAGGTTGGCGCCCAACGTGAGGCTCAAAGTCCTGACCCTGAGATAAAGAGTCTCATGCTCCACCGACTGAGCTAGCTGAACAACCCACCGCTGTATGCCACAGGGTAAGCATACCCCTCTTTTCCACACAAGCCCCATGGCTAGGGCTTGAGCCAAACTTTTTTGTTGCCTATTGTTTCATTAAGAAATATCTATGTGTTATTTATTTTTTTTATTTCTGGCACTAAAGAATAAAAGACAAACCAGTGTAACTTTCGCACTTCCCGTCAGTTCCTGTTGCGAGTGGAGGAGAAGCTGGTAAAACTGATTAGGAGTCCAGTGAGAAGCCTTCTGATAGTGAGCTGTCGAAAGTCTGCAGCTTTGTATTGCTATGTGACTTTCTCTGGTCTACAGCAGTAATCCTCGAGTTAGCGAGACCAGTTTGCCTGCCAGCAGAATTTGCACTTCATTTGCTCTTACTGCCAGAAAAGATCTAGGTTTCTATATCTTATTTTATGGAGATTTCTGATTCGTACAGATCAAAAACTCCCAGCAGTACACTGCCCAACTTTTAAAACTTCACTCCATAAATCCGAATACTACACATTTCAAAGACCAACATTCTACCAACAGTAGGTTTACCCCAGGAAACCATCTCTTTTTGGGAAGAGCTGATTCTGACAAATCAAAAATGGGTAAGCACATCTTTTAACTCCTCACATTACTTTACGTGAAGAGGGCAGTATTTTTTTGCATACATAGGGCCAATTGGTTGGACGCCGTGCAGGTGGGGCCCACGTATGGCAACCGCAAGCCTTTGTTGCGTAGACATGTTCGAGAAACAAGAATAGTTTGAAAGGTTGGTGCCCAACGTGGGGCTCAAAGTCACGACCCTGAGATAAAGAAGTCTCATGCTCCACCGACTGAGCTAGTTGTACAACCCACCGCTGTATGCCACAGGGGTAAGCATACCCCTCTTTTCCACACAAGCCCCATGGCTAGGGCTTGAGCCAAACTTTTTTGTTGCCTATTGTTTTCATTAAGAAATAGCTATGTGTTTTTTATTTTTTTTATTTCTGGCACTAAAGAAGAAAAGACAAACCAGTGTCACTTTGGCACTTCCCGTCAGTTTCCTGTGCGAGTGGAGGAAGAAGCTGGTAAAACTAATTAGCAGTCCACTGAGAAGCCTTGTGATAGTGAGCTGTCGAAAGTCTGCAGCTTTGTATTGCTATGTGACTTTCTCTGGTCTACAGCAGTAATCCTCGAGTTAGCAAGACCAGTTTACCTGCCAGCTGAATTTGCACTTCATTTGCTCTTACTGCCAGAAAAGATCTAGGTTTCTATATCTTATTTTATGGAGATTTCTGATTCGTACAGATCAAAAACCCAGCAGTACACTGTCCAACTTTTTAAAACTTCACTCCATAAATCCGAATACTACACATTTCAAGGACCAACATTTCTACCAACAATAGGTTTATGCCAGGAAACCATCTCTTTTTGGGAAGAGCTGATTCTGACAAATCAAAATGGGTAAGCACATCTTTTAACTCCTCACATTACTTTACGTGAAGAGGGCGGAGTATTTTTTTGCATTACATGGGGGCCAATTGGTTGGACGCCGTGCAGGTGGGGCCCACGTATGGCAAACGCAAGCCTTTGTTGCGTAGACATGTCGGAGATACAAAGAATAAGTTGAAAGGTGGTGCCCAACGTGGGGCTCAAGTCACGACCCTGAGATGAAAGAGTCTCGATGCTCCACCGACTGAGCTAAGTTGTGACAACCCACCGCTGATGCCACAGGGTAAGCATACCCTTCTTTCCACACAAGCCCCATGCTAGGGCTTGAGCCAAACTTTTTTGTTTGCCTATTGTTTTCGTTAAGAAATAGCTATGTGTTTTTTATTTTTTTATTTCTGGCACTAGAAGAAGAAAAGACAAACCAGTGTCACTTTGGCACTTCCCGTCAGTTCCTGTTGCGAGTGGAGGAGAAGCTGGTAAAACTAATTAGCAGTTCCACTGAGAAGCCCTGTGATAGTGAGCTGTCGAAAGTCTGCAGCTTTGTATTGCTATGTGACTTCTCTGGTCTACAGCAGTAATCTCGAGTTAGCAAGACCAGTTTGCCTGCACTTCATTTGCTCTTACTGCCAGAAAAGATCTAAGGTTTCTATATCTTATTTTATGGAGATTTCTGATTCGTACAGATCAAAAACTCCCAGCAAGTTACACTGCCCAACTTTTAAAACTTCACTCCATAAATCTGAATACTACACATTTCAAAGGACCAACATTCTACCAACAGTAGGTTTATGCCAGGAAACCATCTTTTTGGGAAGAGCTGATTCTGACAAATCAAAAATGGGTAAGCACATCTTTTAACTCCTCACATTACTTTACGTGAAGAGGGGCAGTATTTTTTTGCGTACATGGGGGCCAATTGGTTGGACGCCGTGCAGGTGGGGCCCACGTATGGCAACCGCAAGCCTTAGTCGCGTAGACATGTTCAAGAAACAAGAAGAGTTGAAAGGTTGGCGCCCAACGTGGGGCTCAAAGTCACGACCCTGAGATAAAGAGTCTCATGCTCCACCGACTGAGCTAGCGGAACAACCCACCGCTGTATGCCACAGGGTAAGCATACCCCTCTTTTCCACACAAGCCCCATGGCTAGGGCTTGAGCCAAACTTTTTTGTTGCCTATTGTTTTCATTAAGAAATATCTATGTGTTTTTTATTTTTTTTATTTCTGGCACTAAAGAAGAAAAGACAAACCAGTGTCACTTTGGCACTTCCCGTCAGTTCCTGTTGCGAGTGGAGGAGAAGCTGGTAAAACTAATTAGCAGTCCACTGAGAAGCCTTGTGATAGTGAGCTGTCGAAAGTCTGCAGCTTTGTATTGCTATGTGACTTTCTCTGGTCTACAGCAGTAATCCTCGAGTTAGCAAGACCAGTTTGCCTGCCAGCTGAATTTGCACTTCATTTGCTCTTACTGCCAGAAAAGATCTAGGTTTCTATATCTTATTTTATGGAGATTTCTGATTCGTACAGATCAAAAACTCCCAGCAGTACACTGCCCAACTTTTAAAACTTCACTCCATAAATCTGAATATTACACATTTCAAAGACCAACATTCTACCAACAGTAGGTTTACCCCAGGAAACCATCTGTTTTTGGGAAGAGCTGATTCTGACATATCAAAAATGGGTAAGCACGTTTTTAACTCCTCACATTACTTTATGTGAAGAGGGGCAGTATTTTTTTGCCTACATGGGGGCCAATTGGTTGGACGCCGTGCAGGTGGGGCCCACGTATGGCAACCGCAAGCCTTAGTCGCGTAGACATGTTCAAGAAACAAGAAGAGTTGAAAGGTTGGCGCCCAACGTGGGGCTCAAAGTCAATAAAGAGTCTCATGCTCCACCGACTGAGCTAGCGGAACAACCCACCGCTGTATGCCACAGGGTAAGCATACCCCTCTTTTCCACACAAGCCCCATGGCTAGGGCTTGAGCCAAACTTTTTTGTTGCCTATTGTTTTCATTAAGAAATATCTATGTGTTTTTTATTTTTTTATTTCTGGCACTAAAGAAGAAAAGACAAACCAGTGTCACTTTGGCACTTCCCGTCAGTTCCTGTTGCGAGTGGAGGAGAAGCTGGTAAAACTAATTAGCAGTCCACTGAGAAGCCTTGTGATAGTGAGCTGTCGAAAGTCTGCAGCTTTGTATTGCTATGTGACTTTCTCTGGTCTACAGCAGTAATCCTCGAGTTAGCAAGACCAGTTTGCCTGCCAGCATAATTTGCACTTCATTTGCTCTTACTGCCAGAAAAGATCTAGGTTTCTATATCTTATTTTATGGAGAATTCTGATTCGTACAGATCAAAAACTCCCAGCAGTACACTGCCCAACTTTTAAAACTTCACTCCATAAATCTGAATACTACACATTTTAAACACCAACATTCTAACAACAGTAGGTTTACCCCAGGAAACCATCTGTTTTTGGGAAGAGCTGATTCTGACATATCAAAAATGGGTAAGCACGTTTTTAACTCCTCACATTACTTTACGTGAAGAAGGGCAGTATTTTTTTGCCTACATGGGGGCCAATTGGTTGGACGCCGTGCAGGTGGGGCCCACGTATGGCAACCGCAAGCCTTTGTCGCGTAGACATGTTCGAGAAACAAGAAGAGTTGAAAGGTTGGCGCCCAACGTGGGGCTCAAAGTCACGACCCTGAGATAAAGAGTCTCATGCTCCACCGACTGAGCTAGCTGAACAACCCACCGCTGTATGCCACAGGGTAAGCATACCCCTCTTTTCCACACAAGCCCCATGGCTAGGGCTTGAGCCAAACTTTTTTGTTGCCTATTGTTTTCATTAAGAAATATCTATGTGTTTTTTATTTTTTTTATTTCTGGCACTAAAGAAGAAAAGACAAACCAGTGTCACTTTGGCACTTCCCGTCAGTTCCTGTTGCGAGTGGAGGAGAAGCTGGTAAAACTAATTAGCAGTCCACTGAGAAGCCTTCTGATAGTGAGCTGTCGAAAGTCTGCAGCTTTGTATTGCTATGTGACTTTCTCTGGTCTACAGCAGTAATCCTCGAGTTAGCGAGACCAGTTTGCCTGCCAGCAGAATTTGCACTTCATTTGCTCTTACTGCCAGAAAAGATCTAGGTTTCTATATCTTATTTTATGGAGATTTCTGATTCGTACAGATCAAAAACTCCCAGCAGTACACTGCCCAACTTTTAAAACTTCACTCCATAAATCTGAATACTACACATTTCAAGGACCAACATTCTACCAACAGTAGGTTTACCCCAGGAAACCATCTCTTTTTGGGAAGAGCTGATTCTGACAAATCAAAAATGGGTAAGCACATCTTTTAACTCCTCACATTACTTTACGTGAAGAGGGGCAGTATTTTTTTGCGTACATGGGGGCCAATTGGTTGGACGCCGTGCAGGTGGGGCCCACGTATGGCAACCGCAAGCCTTTGTTGCGTAGACATGTTCGAGAAACAAGAAGAGTTGAAAGGTTGGCGCCCAACGTGGGGCTCAAAGTCACGACCCTGAGATAAAGAGTCTCATGCTCCACCGACTGAGCTAGCGGAACAACCCACCGCTGTATGCCACAGGGTAAGCATACCCCTCTTTTCCACACAAGCCCCATGGCTAGGGCTTGAGCCAAACTTTTTTGTTGCCTATTGTTTTCATTAAGAAATATCTATGTGTTTTTTATTTTTTTTATTTCTGGCACTAAAGAAGAAAAGACAAACCAGTGTCACTTTGGCACTTCCCGTCAGTTCCTGTTGCGAGTGGAGGAGAAGCTGGTAAAACTAATTAGCAGTCCACTGAGAAGCCTTCTGATAGTGAGCTGTCGAAAGTCTGCAGCTTTGTATTGCTATGTGACTTTCTCTGGTCTACAGCAGTAATCCTCGAGTTAGCGAGACCAGTTTGCCTGCCAGCAGAATTTGCACTTCATTTGCTCTTACTGCCAGAAAAGATCTAGGTTTCTATATCTTATTTTATGGAGATTTCTGATTCGTACAGATCAAAAACTCCCAGCAGTACAGAGTAACTTAAAGGCAAACCGCCCTTTAATGATACTAATAATGCAACACAGGGCGTCCGTCAGGGGTGCGGAGGAGTTTGAAGTGCAACTACACCAAGGGGCTAGCGGCCCAGGAAAGTGACTACAACAGGATTTATCCCCCCCCATAGGAATATCACATGGCGTTTCCCACGCAGTTGGGCAGATAAACAGACTGAGGCACTGTAAATATTTGAGATAATGGAGAAGTCCGACAGCGAACTAGAGCCAATGAGATAAGGGCGGCTAATGCGCTAATCAATCAATTAATCTCTCAACGACGGGACAAGATCCAACTGGGTCAATGTCACAAGTCTGTCAGATACGGGGCCCCGCGGCCACAGGAACCCTGAGGGGCCCCTACACTCACCGGCCCCGAGTCACTGGGCCAAGTTCATTCTCTGACCTCTGGCAGGTTCAAAGGGCAAAAGAAGGTCCGCCCTGGAAACCGACGAGACAGTTATGTGTTTGGGTCAGTACAGTACGAGGGGCGCTAATGGCACAGCAGCCAGAGATAGAAAATGAAGAACTGACTAGATTACAAGCAAGACTAATCAAAAAATGATTCAAGAATATCAGTAGTCGCTCCATTAAAAGATAGAGATCTGCGTATGCGGGTACAGCTTATTGTGTGCCCAGAACATTCCCTCTCTGTATATTTGTATTATACATATGGGTAGGGGTGCCATAGTGTTTCCCTTAGACAGTACAGTATGGGGGTACAGGCTTATTGTGTGCCCAGAACATTCCTTCTCTGTATATTTGTATTTATACATAATGGGTAAGGGTGGCCATAGTGTTTCCCTAGACAGTACAGTATGGGGGGTACAGCTTATTGGTGTGCCCAGAACATCCCTCTCTGTATATTGTTTTATACAATGGTAGGGGGTGCCATAGTGTTTCCCTTAGACAGTACAGTATGGGGGTAACAGCTTATTGTGTGCCCAGAACATTCCCTCTCTGTATATTTGTATTTATACATATGGGTAGGGGGCCATAGTGTTTTCCTTTAGACAGTACAGTATGGGGGTACAGCTTATTGTGTGCCCAGAACATTCCCTCTCTGTATATTGTATTATACATATGGTAGGGGTGCCATAGTGTTTCCTTAGACAGTACGTATGGGTACAGCTTATTGTGTGCCCAGAACATTCCTTCTCTGTATATTTGTATTATACATATGGGTAGGGGGTGCCATAGTGTTTCCCTTAGACAGGTACAGTACATGGGGTACAGCTTATGTGTGCCCAAGAACATTCCCTCTCTGTATATTTGGTATCTATACATATGGTTAGGTGCCATAGTGTTTCCCTTAGACAGTACAGTATGGGGTTACAGCTTATTGTGTGCCCAAGAACATTCCCTCTCTGATATATTCTGCTATTTATACATAGTAGGGGGTGCCATAGTGTTTCCCTTAGACAGTAACAGTATGGGTACAGGCTTATTGTGTGCCCAGAAACATTCCCTCTCTGTTATATTGTATTATATACATAGTGGTAGGGGTCCATAGTGTTTCCCTTAGACAGTTTACAGTATGGGGTACAGCTTATGGGTGCCCAGAACATCCGTCTCTGCATAGTGCAGTATACATGTGTGGGAGGGCAATAACAGTTGCAGGTGCGCTGGCAGAAGATTTAGTGCTTCCCTGATTATAATTGCCCTTTATCATTAGGGGGACATTAATACAGATTAGCAGCAGTTAATAACCAATACTGAGTTTCTCTACAGATACGGAGGGTAAAGCAGGTTGATGACTGGGAGAGACTCCGGTCGCTGCCGGCGTGTTGCGCTGTTAACCAAATAACCCACGTTAGAGGGGCCACGCGGACGCACGCTTGGATTGTGGAAAATTTGGTAATACACAAATATTCCTCTTTGTCTACCAATGAGACACTAAATATAAAGCTGTTGTTTAATTGCAGTCGGCCGCCAGATAAACTGGAGCTGTTACCGTAACCTTTAAATGAAATGAAGGCCGGCCCCCTATTTTTATAAACAGGCGGGTCAGCTTCTTCTTATCATAAAGGAAAGAAAAGGAACGTCAAGTATCTCAGTCTCTCTCAAAGTTTCCTAATGGCTCCTTATCCCCCCAAATTCCTTACATTCCTATGGTTTCCCATTCATTTTGTTAAGTGTCGCAGTGCACATAGTTTAGGTTTTGCCTCAAAAAACCTGTTAGCAGCAGTCCTGCCTTGCTTTTATGCTTGAGATTCTAGCTATCTGTATAACAGAGCACCTTCTGTCACAGTTGGGCACAGATACCTATCTCATCCGCCCCCATTGTAAGCAGCAGTCCTGCCCTGGCTTTATGGCTGAGATTCTAGCATATCTGTATAACAGAGCATTCTGTCACAGTGGCACAGGGATCCTATCTGACCCCCCCCATTGTAAGCCAGCGTCCTTGCCCTGCTTTATGGCCTGAGAGATTCTAGCTTATCTGTTATACCAGAGCATTCTGTCACATGGCCACAGATCCTATCTGATCTCCCCCATTGTAAGCAGCAGTCCTGCCCTGCTTATGGCTGAGATTCTAGCATATCTGTATAACAGAGCACTCTGTCACAGTGCGCAACAGATCCTATCTGAATCCCCCCATTTGTAAGACAGGCAGTCCTGCCGCTGGCTTTATGGCTGAGATTCTAAGCTATCTTATAACAGAGCATTCTGTCACATGGCACAGAATCCTATCTGATCCCCCCATTGTAGCAGCAGGTCCGTGCCCTGCTTTATGGCTGAGATTCGTAGCTATCTGTATAAACAGAGCATTCCTGCCACAGTGGCACAGATCCTATCTGCATCCCCCCCATTGTAAGGCCAGCAGTCGCTGCGCTGCTTTATGGCGAGCATCTAGCGTATCTGTATAAACAGAAGCATTCTGTCACAGTCTGCACAGATCCTATCTTGATCCCCCCCCATTGAAGCAGCGAGTATCCTGCCTGCTTTGAGTGGCTGCGATTCTAGCGTATTTCTATAACAGAGCATCTGTCACCAGTGCACAGATTCCTATCTGAATCCCCCCATTGTAAGCAGCAGTCCTGCCCTGCCCTTTTATGGGCTTTGAGATTTCAATCTAATTGCTGATAAACAGAGCATTCGTCACAGTGGCCACAGATCCTATCTGATCCCCCATGTAAGCAGCAGTCCTGCCCTGCTTTTGGCGAAGATTCTAGCTAATCTGTATAACAGAGCTTCTGTCCACAGTGCACAGATCCTATTCTGATCCCCCATTGTAAGCAGCAGTCCGCCCGCTTATGGCTGAGATTCTAGCCTACTGCTGTATAACAGGCATTCTGTCACAGTGGCACAATCCCTATCGATCCCCCCCCATTGTAAGCAGCAGTCCTGCCTGCTTTATGTTCTTGAGATTCTAGCTATCTGTATAAACAGAGCATTCTCTGCTTCACAGTGCACAGATCCTATCTATCCCCCCCATTGTAAGCAGCAGTCTGCCGCTGATTTATGGCTGAGATTCTAGCTATCTGTATTAACAGAGCATTCTAGTTCACAGTGGCACAGATCCTATCTTGACCCCCATTGTAAGCAGCAGTCCTGCCACGTGCTTTATGGCTAGGAGCATTCTAAGCTATCTGTATAACAGGAGCATCTCTGTCACAGTGGCCACAGATCCTTATCGTGATCCCCCCATATGTAAGCAGCAGTCCTGCCCTGCCTTATGGCTGAGATTCTAGCTATCTGTATAACAAGCAATTCTGTCACCAGTGGCACAGATCCTATCTGATCCCCCATTGTAAGCAGACGGTTTGTCAGTGCCTCTGCAGGAACCCAGGGACCAGGGAATGGAGAGCGTCCAGCCCAGCCAGGTGAGGCCTGGGCGGGCAATTTCTTCCCGTGAGACCCAGGCCTTGGGGCCCACTTTGGAAGGCCAAGGATTACAAGATCTGAGGAAAGGCCAGGAGGAACGGCCAGCAGGATCCCAGGCAGAGCAGTAGAAGGGGCCCAAAATGCTTCTGAGAGTGGAATCCCAGCAGCCATGTTGAGAGAGGAAAGAAGCTGAAATGGAGGCAGGCAAAGCAAAAGCAAAGGAGGTACCTGTGTGGTTGCAGCCTGAGTGTTGGGAAGGGGAAGGAGGAAAAGTGACAGAAATTTGTGAAAAGTTAGCTGAAAGTAAAACGAACATGCTAGTAAAGCTGAAAGTAAAAAAGCCAGATAGTAAATGTTGATACTAATCGAGCAGCTTGGGTAGTTGGTTGAGAAAGCTCAGGGAACAGGATACTGCGGAAACACCAACCCCCTAAAGCCACAATCCAACATAAATCACACGATGCTTAAAAACCTGCACCTACTGTTCCCACAATACCATGTTTATTTCCATGCCTGAGCCCAGCTAAAAGATGAGGCCTGTCTGGATTACCTGTATGTGTGTAACTGCAGCACTAGACACCCCCGGGGCTACTGACATGCAGCCTGAGGCACGTGGGGCCAATTCAGAGCGGCTTCCTGGAGTCAGTTAGGCCGCAGCAAACTGGCGGCCATCTTACTTTCCCAAAACTTACAGGCAATCCATGTTGGTTACACCCAGCAGGAATGGTCGCTACAATGCAGTCATCTGCACAAGCAGCAAAACCTGTTGCGTGGCCATCTTTGCTTTCACCCAGTTGTAGCGATCGGCCATGCAAGGACCGTGGTGCAATGTCTGTAAGTGACCAAGAATCGTTTTAAAGGGGAAGTGCACTGATGTTAAAATAAAAATGTTCCCGCTGATGAATCTGGCAATATTGAACAATCAGCTGGTTAAGCTAATAAAATTAGCTCAAGAACAAGAAGAGAAAAAGGAAAAAGCAAACTGATTTAAAGCAGCTTTAGTGCTCTATTCCACTCGCAAAAGTGGAACACCAGGATTTCTATCTCTGTTAAAGTGGATGAAAATTAATGCAGATTCTACAGAGAACTGAAAACCAGATTCCATTGTGCAAGGAAAAATTGCCCCAAATGTCTGGAGGTCTTTCAAAACAGAAAAAGATTTGAAAAACAGCAGCGGCGCCCCAGGCACACGTACAGATCGGCCCACCCAATATCCACCTCTTCTTCCACCTCACGCAATGAGAGTGTATGCAGGAGGGGTGGGAGATTTAACAGCCAAGAAAAACCATTGTGGCGCAGATACACCCCCCGAACTTTGTGTTTAGCGCCCATGAGATCAGCACGGATGGAAGATAAAATGCAGAAAAAGTGAGCAGCGGCTTTCAGACAAGAGGCGGAGTTTGTTATTCGCATGAGACTTTCCCCTCCCTTCCCACAACTTCCCAACATCCTTCTCCATTCAGAAGAAACAACTGTGGACCAAGATGGGACTCCTGCCTCTGGGCACATGCTCCTAAGGTTCCAAACCAGGGGCACGGGCAGTCGCAGTGATATGGAATTGACGAACGCTGTGGCCCAGTGCCATAAGGGAGGCGAGACGAGAGCGCCAATGGTCTTGACTGATGTTGCGCATGAACAAATAGAGTTGCGAGGTGAGTGAGAGGAGAATGTGTGGGCGCTGAGACTGCTGGCGCGTGAGAGTGCAGGAAAGGGAAATGAAAGGTGCTGTGCAGGTGCATTGAGTCGGTTGTTAGCAGGCATTCAAGCACTGAATGTTACCTGATACCTCTACATTGTTCCCTTCTCTCTAATGTCTCCTCTGTTGCTGTCACCTAAACCCTGATCCCCCGCTTAATGTCTCCTCTGTGTTGGTACAACCAAAACCCTGATCACTCCCGTTAATGTCTCCTTCTGTATCGCATCTAACCCTGATACCGCCCGTTAATGTCTCCTCTTTATCGCCTATCTAACCCTGATCCTCCCGTTAATGTCTCCTCTGTGTTGTCACCTAACCCTGATCCTCCCGTTAATCTGTCATCCTCTGTATCGCATCTAACCCTGATCCTCCCGTTAATGTCTTCCTCGTCATCTAACTCTGCTTTTCATCTCCTGCGGGG